>NC_138786.1:4239216-4360436 GCF_965178545.1 Coloeus monedula | reverse complement strand
CCTCTAAATCTAGGCAATGATCTTTTAAGGGCAAGAAAACGTTATTATAAATCATCTTAATTTCATAAAAATTATTTTAAATCATTACAGTACAAAACCAAACCAAGAACAGCACTAGAACTGAAGGAGTTTAAAAAGTACGTGGCAAATTCACAAGGGACTTTATATAACTCAAAATCCAAACACAAACATAGAGATTACAATGACTGTACCACATTTGATAAATATCTAATCATGAACAAAAATACAAAGATTCTTATATTAAGATTTCAAATTTTCATTTTTATTAGTACAGTGGATTTGGGACTACAGAAAATTTAGTGGCTTCAACAATACTGTCTTGAGTCTGTGTCCAGCCATGCTAGTTTTAGAAAGAAAAAAAAAAAAATTAAGAATTCTAACTGCATTGCTGTACAAATCTATACTGGTTTAAAATTATTAAATCAATTATATCTAGACTGCCTCACCCAAAAAGTGCGACTATCCCAGTGTCTTACACTTGGCATGGCATTTTCCACATGTGCCATGTGACACCAAAATGCACATGAATGCACTTGCCTGCTTTTGCAGTGATTTATTCAGTATATATTAGCTGTGAAAAAATATACAAAGCTCAAGACTGTGAAGAACGAAGATGAAAAGTCTCAGCATGAAAGAATAAGTGAGCAAAACTCACTTATTCTTTCATGAGACTGGTGAATAGTACACCAAAACAGCAATTAAAACCATGATAAGGCATATCAACCGTTCAAAGCCTTATAGCCACAAGAAATTCCAAGGCTATGGGAAAGTCATGTTTGTTTCTTTCCATCTTGGCCTACATATTATTCATAACTCACTCCAATGCTTCCTAAAGGCTTTCAACTCCACTTCCAAAAGACACATATGCATGCAAAAAACATAAACCTAAGTGGCAGTTAGTTACCTTAGAGTGATCTGATATACTTTAATATCAAGATACCAGCATGTCTGACTGTCTCCCATTGCTGACATTTAAAGTTAATCTACCTTAGCTTTGCTGATGTCAGTGTAAAAGGGACACAAAAAGCAGACTACTCAGTACAGAAATAACCAAAGAGAATGACTTTTTTTCTTCTTCAGCTCTTACTAAAAATACTCTTGAGTATTTTTTGTATCAGGAGAAATTCTGTAACACATAAAAATTTCTTTCTCTTTAATCATCTGTTTACTACACCACCACTACACTGCCTACACACTGGAAGATATACAACTTCTTTCAGGGACACATCTTTCAGATTATTAAATATATTTCCGACTAAGAAATATAAAAATGCCTGCTTTGAAACAAAGAAAACAGAAGTGCAAGACAGCTCTCAGAATGTCACTGGATAAAGCAACATGTCCATCCAATTATAATTTGTGATTAAAACAGTGTAAAAGAGGCCAACTTACTGACTGACATCAAACAGAAGCAATTGTGAAGCCTGAGATGTACTCTTGTTGTCAGGAAACATTCTAGGTGTATTATGAATACAGACTCCCTATGATTATCCCCACTACCATACAAAAAATAAGAGTATCTGCTCCAAATCGAGTTGCTTTTTGTATAAGGGTCCAAATAATTTACTCCTGAAGTGACCAGTAAGTCCACCAGTAACAAGCCCACTCCTAAACACACATCCTGAAACAAAAATTACATAAGTGCAACTAAGAAAACAAACTTCCAGATTACACCAGAATTACTGGTGTAAGAGTCACTTAGAAATAACAGCTCTAGTCTTTAAGACTCCACTATATACTGAGTTGTAATCCCTTAAGAGTCTCCTGTGTAATGCTGCAGAAAAATATAACACAGGAAAAATAATCATGGTCTCTACTCTGGCAGAAATAAGCCATCATACAGCCTAAATATTAATTAGAATAAACACTGTTTTGATTTTTATTTCACAATACCTGATGTTTTTCTGCCCAGGCATCAGTCATATTGCACACATTTGCTTTACGGTGTATGATTGTAACTAAATCCACCTCATTTAATCATTCCAATAAATCTACACCTCAGTAGAAACCACTAAATGAGATGTTAATAGCACACTAAATATACCTGTTAGACAGATTATACATGTAAAATGTGGAAGTACAGTGAACAGTATTTGCACTTAATTGCTAGACTTCTGTTCATTCTCCACGACAAAGCTACATGAGAAAGATTAGCAAACACACCTCGTCCATGTTTCTGAAGAATTGCTCTTGTTTAGCATCTGAATATGTTCAAGGCCACTTCTATCTTTCTGATAGCATATAAGGATGTCTGTGGGCAGAATTTATGCTTTAAAACAAACATTTGGAACAAAATACCAAGAGTTAGGACAAGGCTTGTACACTACATCTAAATTTCCTTGTACAAAAGAAAACAACTGCAACAAAACCTGGATGGCAACTTGTACATTGTTCCTGGTAAAATATGATGGGTGGGGGCTTACTTAAGGCATTTAATCCCAAATGCTATCACTCCTTTTAAGAAAGTTTATGATATTTCAATCTGCCTTGGTTCTTTCCTTTGGCTTCAGTCTGTGGTACAGGGCACAAGCTCTATAATAAACTCTGCTAAGCTGTAGGACTGTACATCCCACAGCAAGTGTTCTCTGCCTTCCCTCTCACTGAGGCAGAGGAGACTGTGGGGCACAAAGTCTTTTATGTTTTAAACAAATGGCATGTATTACTTCAGCATGTCACTTCCACAGCATGTGGCGCAAGGCTGCCAAGCAAAATTGGAACTAGAACTTACCAAGACAAAAAGCAGAGAAAGACATTTTCCCCCGATACATTTTCCAGCCTCCCAGATTCAAGCCCTGTCAAGATTACACACAGAAACACTGGAACAGAACACAGACCAAGAGCCTCTAAGGTCTGAAAATGGTATTTATCTCTGTATCTGCTATCCCTGGTTCTTCAGCTGAACAGTGAGTTTTATTCATATTATAGATGACAGTGTTTTATGTTCACACACACAGTCCTGTCTATGGTTATTCTTAAACCTGGTTGTCCTAGGAAACCGAAACTGTCCCAGGAAACTGAAACTGCTTTCATCTAACTATTGCCACTAAACACTGACTTCCCACAAGGTCCATCCTGACAGGCACACTTCAAAGTACCATGCTGTACCAAGTAGCCACCACTTGCCCACCACAACTTTTTTTAACTACAGCACTCAGTTGCTAAACCAATTTTTACCACCTTTCCCTTCTACTCGAAGTGCAGCCTTAGCACTGCACTACTACATTCTATCATGAAGTTTCGTGAAATTGCTCCAATTGTCCTTTTCTACCCTCACCTATGATTTCTATAATTAACTTAGAGAATTCAAGTAAAAGGGCATGACATGTCTTCTAGTAGCCACCTATAACATTTTCTGTGTCCCAAATCACTCTTACCTCTTTCTATTTTTTCAGAAGTTTACTTCATAGAAAAGAGCAATTTAACAATTCTGTAGGTTCAGAATCTCTCTCTATTCAAGTAGTTATACCTCTGTCCTTTGCTTTTGATGCTGTCATTTCTTCCAGAATGGATCTCTCTGGTTTACTTATCATTTTCTGAAGAAATCCTAAGATATAATCTACCTGATTCTGAGTCCATTGTTCTGTCCAGCTTACTGATGGCAATGGCACAGCGTTGTCCTGCCTTACCACTTCAGCTCACCTCAGCTTCATTCTGCTCTCATCTAGTACCCCAATTTAAGTGTCTGCCTGAGATGCTAAAGTTCGCTTTTTCCAGGGAAACTGAGAGTATCCACAGGAAATCTTATTTGTCTCTAGTTTATTGTCTCACTGTCTATATACATATATATATATAAAACCATGTGTTTGTAAAGTTTCTATTGCATTCATCTCCACTTCTCTTTCCATTTTTGTGCTACCTAAACTATGGCAGTATCTCTTTTAATGCTAAAGTGCCTTCAAGTCTTGGTCTGTGCCCTTTCTTCACCACCCTCCTCTGTGACAGTGTCCACATTTTTGACACAATCTGGTCTCTACATAGCCCAGTGTACTACATTTACAATAATGCAATTCTTTATGCACATGAGTTTTTGCTACTCAAGATGTGCGACAGTCTGATTATACGGGGTTTAAAAAAAAATATTCTATTTCCTCTTCATTATTTGGGTTTTGTTTGGTTTTTTTTCCCCTAAATCCCCAGCAATCATTATATTCATGTCCATATTATTTCTGTTCCTTTTTATTTCTCTGTGCTTTTCACAAAAATTGCAAACAACACAAATTCCTGCCAGAGTAATGGAGTTGTATTTGCCAGTAGTCCGCAATACAATTTAATTCAACTACATAGGTTTTCTCTTCTAAAACAAAAAACCCTAGTATCCTGTTTTTTTTATAAAGACTATCAATGTGTTATTCACTAAAGCCAAAGAGGATCATTACTGTGATTTTATTTTTTGTAACACTGCTAAAATAGATTGTTGAAATGGACTGTAGAATCATGCACAAAGCCAGTCCTTTTATCTCATCGTAAAATCATCATTTTTCTGTTTATGGTTTTGCTGAACAATATTAGTAAGATTTCCTACTGAACCACAGAGATGTATTATTTCAGAAGTAGTTGGAACCACTGTTTTGTGTGTGTACACATCTATAACATGTAAACATTTATAAAGAGCTTGCAGATGTCTCAAGGAGAATAGAAACATTTATCTTATCTTCAGATGGTATTACAGCAAACATATCACCTTGACTTTTATCTATGTTTTTCCAATCTGTATTGCCTGAAGATAAAGTCCTAAAATACTACAAGCCAACAGCAGTTTGTAGTTGTCCTGACATGCTCACACCCCTTTCCTTGTGCCAGCCCCAGCATCTGTGCAAGAAAACTGTGTGGCAGGTAACTGATGACCGATCACTGTTAAACTTGGCAAAAAAACAGGCAGAAGTGATGTTTCTGCTATCATGGGCAAAATGGGAACATTTCTTCAATTATCATCCAAACTTGTGAAAACCTCGAGTAACCACAGAACCACAGGCTCAGAAAATCAAACCAGTACTGTGTTAAACAGTTATAAAACACAGTATTGTGTTTTATAATTTACTGAAATGAAGATGATTCTAACAGTAGCTCGTTAGCAGTAATGACTACTCCATGCAGTGCTGGATTATTCTTGTCCTTAATGACTTCAATAATTATTAGACTGCAAACCCCTTTCTATAATCTCCAGATGTCTTTCCAGTTGATGCTTCCCAGTCAGAATATAAGAACACATTTCCCTATATTTTCATGCATATCTATTCTCAAAAAGGCAACTACAACTACACTTCCATCTACAATTCAAGGTACACTAAAAATATACACAATATGCAACATTTCTATATATAAAAACATATACTCTAGTAGCTCAGGTTTCAACAGAACGTTGAGAGTAAAAACATTATTGCATTTCTCTAGTGCAATTTCATTACTACAACATTACTAGGTTAATAAATATGCAGTAGGAGTTTCACTTTGAGTTTTTGGCACATTAATGGCATGCAAATGAAGAAAACCAGTGTGGAAACATCGATTTTATTAACTAATCCAAACATCCCAGTTTCAAAGAAATATAATTAATATAATTAATATAATAATAATAATAAAAAGAAAATACTACAGTCAGGCTGTTCAGTACTCGGACTTCTCTGAAACTCAAGTTGCCTGTGCTGCAATTCATATTTACTGTAATCAAAGACTGAAAATACACTGCAGTGAGTTTCTCCCTGGTATTGCCTGTTGATCTTCAGTATAGACAGGCCAAGGTTTAACTTGCCCAATATTTTCAGTACATTTTTCTATGCTTTCTTCAGTCTTTACAAGCCATTTTAGTTTTAAGTGCAGGGATGCTCTGGCATAGGTGGAAAGTACCCAGAGAAAGTCATCTCAAAACCAATCTGATGGTTGCTAATTCAGCAGCTGACAGGACAATCTTGGTGAAGTTCTTCAGCTTGAAACAGGAATGACATCAAAGCTCATTGTCCTTTAAGGAACAGTTTGGCCAATTTACAACACTCTGAAAAATTAATATCCAGCCTGCTGTGCCCCAAATTGTACAGAATGTTTTATCCAGTACATTCCTCAGTTTCAATTGTTGTCATTGCAAAAAAACCCCTAAAATTTAGTTTTCTATTGCTGTAATCCTGTTTGCAAAGTATGAAAACTCAGACAAGACAAAAAACAGCTGTTTATGAGACAAATATAATTCATAAATGCATGAGTTACAACTCAATAGGACTTCAAGACAGAGCCCTCACTAATCCAACCCTCCTTTGTCCTTACAGGAGATATTTGCTTCTCTTTCTCTACCAAAAAAAAATGGCATGCCATAAATGAATACTTCACAGAAAGCATGGCTAGCTATCATTATTTCTTGTTTACATAACAGAGAAATCTTCAAAATACACATTTAAAGATTTATATGTTAAAAAAAATCATGATTCTGACGCAAGTAGTCAAATAACAACCACATGATGCTAGCATAAAAGACAATTATCCTAATTTAAAATGCATCTCATTAAAACTTAAAAGCCAAAGGGGACAGTACATACCATCCACAGTTTATAAAACATGAACACCACTCAAAAGCTGAATTGTACTAGCTCAAATGACAGTATTCAGTGCAGCAAATGAAAGTTCTCCTTGCATTCGAAAAATAATTCCTTCTTCCTAAGAAGTTATGCACAAATCAATTCCCATCATGTCCATTTGCCAGAAGATGTCTTAAAGCAAATCACTGCAAAATCCAGCCATCATAAGTTACCAGAATGTAGGTGACTGTCAGCAAATATTAATAAAGCCTGACACGTTTATGGTGTCTCTACAATAGCAGACTTACCTCGGCAGATGGTCCCGTTGCCCACGTACCCAGGTTTGCAGGTGCAGCTGTGTCCCCTGATAGTGTTAGTGCAGATTGCATTCTCATCACAGTTATGCTGCCCACTGCCACACTCATCATGCTCTACGTGCGGGGGAGGAAAAAGGAAAAAAAAATTTACAATATGCAGTGAGCTTTTCAGTGAGCTGATGTGGCATTTGAAAACCAAGTGGGATAACCAGGATGCTGCAATGGTTGAGTGCTGGGGGTGTGGCATGGAACTCAGCTATGGGCTTCAGTTCAGAAACCCATATGTGCATGGCAACAGTAAATTCTTTAGGTTTAAAAACAGAAAAAAAAGAATTGGTGAGGAGGCGAAGTATGTCTGTGACAAAAAGCTATGAAGAATTTTATCAGGGAAAAATATCTGCTGTGAAGATTAACCTTTACATCACTGTCCATCACCAACAGTAATAATCATAAATACAAGCTAAGTAACACGAGGGGCCTTACCAGCCCGCCCTTTAACTACACAGTTCAGTTGTCACAACTGCTTGCTCTAACTCATGTTGAACTGACTCTTTCTCTAATAGGACGTAGTAGCATTTCACATTTTCAGAGCACTAACCATACCATCAAGCCCCAAAGAGGCCCCCAGACAAACAGGCCGTATTTTGCTTTCATCCAGCAACTCTTAACTGTTGCCCCTAGCCAAATTTGCCACAGCTCCTGCACTTCACTCTCCTGCTACCTTTTTGTTCTTGTAAAACATGAGTTAGAGGTGACGAGCGACCTGACCCCAAAGCTTTTTGCTTCTTCCGGCAATTACAAGGAGCTTCCCTCATACAGTAGGATTGCAAAAAGAAAGCCTGAATTTTACACTTTTGCACTGGTGCCTTTACAGTTTTCTTCAGTGGAATCAAAAGGATGCAATGAATTTTCTTAAAATCACACAACAGATAACAGACATAATAAAAAATCAGAATCTGGAACCCTTCTTTGTAGACTTCCTTTATGCAACTGCAATCATCAGGCTGATATCCATATGCTGAGAGGTAAAAGCTATGCTTTCCTGGAATTAGGATTTGCTTAAGCTTTTCACCAGTGCATCAGGGTGTTCAAAGGACTACAGACTAAGTCTAGCCTTCTATAGATCACAGAGAGGCAGTGCCTCTAAAATGTGGGCAAAATAGTCATTTTTGCAGACTAAACTAAGCCCTTTGGAAGAGTCGCTTCACGGAGAACAGCAGCATCACAGGCTTTGACAGGCTACAATTAACCTCTGCAATGCTCTCACTCTGCCACAGTATAGAACAACAGCCAATTTCAAGATAACTCAAGACATATGTAAGATGTGAAATGGTGAATTCTAAGGAATCCACTAAACCAAATATTTCTGGAACACTGTTGATAACTATTTGCAGAACATATATCCAACATGTTTTCCCATTTTTCAAATACAGTTGACAGCAAAATTATGTGGATTGCAACTATTTTCTCTTAAATAGCATCAAAGCAATGTATCAGCCTCTCACTCTGCTTTTAGCAAGAAACTCACACACACTCTCATAGGTGCCTGGCTTCAGCTGATAAACTCAGGCTTGCATTTATACTTATTAGTTTATGTTGGTCCCTAGCTCTGCTTAGTAATTCACTTCAGCTTCTTGCCAATTTTCAGAGGCCTTAAATATTCAGGATGCCAGGGTTCTTGAAGGGCTGCCGGTTCTCTCCTTCGTCTTTAAAGAAACTGTACCACAGGCTGATTCTTTGCTGCTTTGGTCTCAGGGTGCTCAGGCTGCTGGGTCAGACACAGAAAGTATCAAGCTACCCTCCAAGGAAGCATTTTACAGCAGCTGAAGCTGAACTATGCTTTCTTTTAAAAGAGACACCCTCTCCATAATCTCTCCCTTCTCTTCCTACTTTTAATTGCCATTAGCTTTCCTGTGTTAGTATTCAAACTATAATGAGAATGCCTTTGTGATAGGCTCATGTGTGTACACAAGAACGTTCCTACTCAAACAATTGCCAAAATTTGTCTATTACCTTCTCAGCACTTCAAGTATAAATAAAGATTTCCCAGTGGTACCAGATGTGTTTTGCCAAAATACACAAGAGAGGCTAGTCTGCTGTGTTGTTCTAGGACTGTGACAATGTAAATCACTATTTACCATTTCTGCAAATTTACAGATGCTGAAAATATCAAAAGATTTAGCACTGACAGAGCAGCTATCCCACAGTAATACTTTGTTTAACAGAGGTCAGTTTTTTCAAAGCTGATATAATTTAAAGAGTCGGCAACAAATCTGAAATGGGAACTCGCCCTTCATGAGACATCCTGATGCTGCTGGCAGAAGGAGGACTAAGGGAACCTCATCTGCATGAGGAATCCCAAGATTTCTTAGCAGCAATATGGCTGCAATGATGGGAACTTTAAATGAAGTTTTCCCTGGTGTAGGGATGTCTATAGCTGATGTTGTTACAGGCCTAATAAGAATGAGAAAGCATTGATTTCCTGCCAAGGTACAAAACTCTTTTCATCCAGATGAAAAATCCTTTAGAATCTGTCAGTAGTAAGTAGTAAGTAGTGGGTTTTCTGTGCCCTCACAGGAGCTCATCCTTTGGAACACTTGTATGTTCACAATGGGAAGTGAGCATGGAAAGTGGGCTCCTGCTCTGTTTAAACTCAAAGGAGATTGTGATTAATTTGCAAAGAACATTGCTTTCTTACACACATTGCTTTCCAAAAATCCCCATTCAAGCACATCAGACAGAGCTTGCTTTTGCTTTAATGTTATGGCAAATACTGACTAGACAGCAAACAAAACTGGCAGAGAAGGACCCTGCACAGCAAGTGAAAGGAGTCACAAACAGCATCATTCCAAAACACCAAAGAGGGCAGAGCCAAGACAAAAAGCCCAAAGTTGTCTTATTTTGACCATTTCCCTTGTAGCTGGAAATGAGAAGCACAAGAAAGGGACTCTAACAAAGAAAACAAAAGTAACTTTTAGTTTTTTATACACACATACATGTACATGTAAACAAATAAGCTGGCATGCTCAGGAATGAAACTGTCATCATTAAGTCCCACTGAAGTCACCCATCTCTCTGACTTCTATTTACTATATAATATACACAAAATGAGCTCATGATCAAAAATGGAAAGAACTAGCAAGCTTACTGAGAAGGACAGAATTCCTTGACCCAACTCTCATTCACCTGGATTATTAATGTCTATTTCATGAACAGGTACCATTGCTGATTAATAGCTACAACAGCAGCACCATTCTTTTCTTACATGCAAGTTAATTTGTTTCGGAAATCTCTGTGAACTGTCTTCCACATTTCTGTTACTCAAAACTTCATGCTTTATGGTAAAGCCACCAAAGATCAGTTAGTTTACTGAGCCTTTCTTTCCCCCTCTACAAAACAAGGACATTACAAAACTCTGCTTTTTCCCTAGAATTTTTCATTCTTCTGAACTCCTCAATTACTGAAGATTTTACAGAAAATTAAAGGATTTCAATCTTCTGTTGCAAAAAAACCAGAAGAATCAAATGTCCACTGCTCATTTCCTTTCTACTTTATTTCTTCTTCCTGTAAGCAGAGTTGAGGGGTGGAAGGACGCATCATCTCTGATGCTTCAGCTCTCCTGGCCCTGTTTCCTAGCCACCAAGCTACTGCTAAGGCCAGCAAAATACACAGTTAAACTTAATGTTTTATTTCTGGACAAAAACTGCCTAAAATCTCCAAAAGCTTTCATGAACTTTTCCAAAATGTTAGAGGGGATCTTCTGAGAATTTTCTGAGTTCACACCCAGGTCAGGCCACCTTGTGAAGAAATTACTATGAAGTTTATTCTTTCTTCAGCCTTCACCTGAGAATGGCCATCTGCCTCCAAAATCACTTGTAAGGAATTAATTATCCTTTTACAAAAACACATCTCCATCACCTGTGTTGTATGATTCTATACATCACCTTAGAAGTCCACACTAACAGTATCACAGGTCTAACGTTTGTGTGGGTAGTTTTGTCTAATGTGTGTGGGTAGTTTTATACCAGCACATGCACAGTTGTTTAAGACGGGTATTATAGTTACCCCTACTTTGTTCAGAAGCAGCCTAATCAAAGTTTATTTTGACAGTGACAGAGTTCATCTCAATACCAAGAGAGGTAACAATCACATAAAAAGCAAAGTTAATTCACCACAAAATAGTTTCAGGTAGATGGTTAGTTGCACATCCTATTATAAGAAGCCCCAACGCATCCTACAGACAGCAGAAACACACCTTGCACCAAAACACAGACTGCTCTGTAAGCATGCTGATACCAGAGCACACACAGCAGCTCCCCAGTGACAGTGGGAAAACATTTCCCATGGAAGACACGAGGACATGGAATGAATAAGAAATTGCTGAAGTAAGCACAATGGCCCAGCTGCCAAGACAGCTGTGACCACTCTGTGTCCTCTGTGCTTGAGGAGATGGACCCCAACCAAGCCAAGAGCCCAGCACACCAACATCTACTATGTAAAAACAACAAATGAGTAACACCTGAGGCCAAAGGAGAGGAGGAACACAAGTGCCAGAGAAGACTTGCTGAGAAAGGCCAAGGGTCTCTAATAGCTATATTAGCTACACCTTCAGCAGCAGCAGAGCATCCAATCACACCACGTTTCCATTGTGAAACCACTTGTTTAAATTTTAACTAAACTTTTAGCTGTCTTCAAAACACATCTATTTAAGGCTAAGGAAGTTAACCCAGACCAGGCTGTAGCAGCTCCTGCACACCTCAAATGAGTAATAATTCCAACTGCTGATGGCTGATCACTTCAGTGTGAAGTATAAACTGGAATATTCAAACTAGGACAAAAAAAGTCAGCAACCTTCATGTACGCATATTTCTGTCAAATCCTTCTTACTCTCCACTTTTTTAATCTCTGTGAAGGAATCACAACAATACTTTTGTTTTATGGTACTTAAAAAATACCTTCTGTTCTGGGCTAAACTGAACTGGAGAATGCAGGAGGAAAAGCACTAGGGGCAGAAGGAAAGGTGCCAGACAAAGATTAATTGCCTGCCTGAGGTAATACATGCTGCATAAAACCACCCACATGACACTGCAAAACTGTTTGTAAAAACAACCACAAAAAAATAATTCAGACCACATGTAAGGTACAAAAAAGGATTTGTCATGTATTTATAAAAGCAAATGCACACATATCTAAACATATACATAAACAATTACAGGTAAATGCAAATTTTCTCCCTTCGTATGTACATGAAATGCAGTGCTTGTGAAAGATTCTAGGCAGCTCTGACAGTATCAGAAGTGTCAGTCAAAAAATAACATAGCTCTATACTCTTGGAGTTCTGGGTACTATAAATACCCATATTCTCACTAAAGAGATCTTTTCAAAAAAATAATTTTCTATTCATTATCTAAGAGGACTATGACCTTTGCTTATATTTTGTTTGTATATTTTTAAAATGCATTTTCCAGAAGTACCATGGAATTTATAGGATGCCTCTACTTTCCCATGTTGAAAGAGACAACACTGTTAGACTTAGTAGATTTGTATGGGCTATAACAGCAAGTTCAACTGAAACTTAGAACCCTACGTTGAAAATATATAGCAAAAAATACATAGTGAAGCTAAGAACCTTTTAGTCAAGAGTCTAAAAACCAGGATAGCTCTCTTTTGTGCAGGGCAGGCAGCAACAGATTTCAAGCCTATAATTTCTAAACAGAAACACTTAACACAGGATTTATTTTTAAGCAAGAATGCCGAAATGTTTATCTTAATTTTCTTTAAATAGAGATGCTCTTCAAAAAAAGACAGACACTGGGATGGAATTACAGGAGACATTCCATTGAAGGGTCTTTCACTATAGCTACTTTCACTTCTTATTACAAGAAAAGGCCCCACTTTAAACTTGCTTACAAGATAGAAACAATTCTTTTACTGTAAGGATTCTCTTTCATTACTTCCTCAAAGCCTTCATACTTCAATAATAAAACATTCATCTTTGGAATACACTGTGCAAAGATTCTGACTATCCATTTATTAATATTTTTGTAACACTGAAAAGAAACCTAAGCTGTTCTCTAAACCGTTGAGATAACAGTCAGCTTGTGGGGTGTAGAACCACAAATGCAGCAAACATTTCTACACACCAAGAGACTTAGAGAGACAACTCACAGAACAGCAAGGTCATCAGATGCTACCATTTTTTATTAATACAGATACAATTTGTATAGAATACATGGCCTCATGTAAAATTAATTATCTGGCAACCAGAAAGCAATGGTCTTTGAAAACTCAGAAAGGAGAAAGCCAGCTCTCTAAAAAAAGGTGCAACTCTTTGTTGCACGTTATTAGGATTCAGATGTCTATGTAATAATTAAGACTTTAAAAATGATAGATTAAAAAAATTGAATTGAGGCAGAATTGTGGACTTAGTGGAATCAGGATTTCAGCTGATAAGAAGTTGTGATGAAACAAAAGGGATGGGTTTTAAACAGACTGAATAAAAGGAAGCTTTATTCTGAACACACAGGAAGAATCTCCCACAGAAAACCAGGTCAATTAGAAACAAGATACATACATCAAACAAGATATTACACTGCAGATAGATGGTAAACTGGTGAATGATAATAGCTAATTGTGAATCCAGAAAACTCTGGGTAAAAAAACAAAATCAAACTGTGTTTTTCTACTCATGACAATCAAACTAACAAAGCTAATTTTATCTATGCCCATTCCAAACTTCAGCATCCATGTTCACCCTACCCATTTTCCACAAGGAAACAGGAAGAAGGAACAGGGTGCAGAACAGAAAAGCCCCACTGTTTCCTGCTGCAACTTTATCCTTATGAGCACCTAAATATGCAAAATGCTGGCAGAAGTATCCCATTTGCCATTCTTTTAATAAGAAACTAAAATGCCTTTGTAATTTATGACACAACAAACAGCTTCTGGTGTTAAACACGAAATTATTTATACTACATTCTAAAAGAGTAGACACATGCTACTCTTGGGTAATTAGGACGAAATAGTGGGATTTAATTTGAATATAAAATTCCAAATCTGCCTGCAGTTGCCTCATGGAATCAAACAACCTTCTACAACTTGAAGGAGTTCTGCTCTACCACGTCCCCTCTTGCACTGAAGCACTCCATGTGATCCCCTCAGTTTGTGAGATGGGCAGACCAGAAGCACACACAGGACTGAAGATGCCAGAACATCACGAATTTATACAATAGCATAATAATATTTATCATCTTGTTCTCAGTGCCTTTCCCAAAGGATCTCACTATTCTGCTCAGCTTTGACCTCAGCTGAGGAGTGAGCTGACATTTTCAGTATGTCTTCTCTGAAAGATAATAGCTAATTTAGAGCATTTGTATATGTACCTATCTTTGTTCCCCCCCCAAGGTAAAGGTACTTTATACTCTGATCCTCTGTTCTGCCTCACTACTTCATAAAAACAACTGCCAGTAGTACCCATTTGAATTTCCATGAGATGAGTTCACTGAGCAGTGAAGAAATTCTAAATTTTTGTAATAAAAAAGTTTATTTTTTACTAAATCAAGATGAGTAATAGGTAGTCTTGCTGACAATAACATTGCATTTGTTTTCTGCAAGAGGAGAAGAAAAAAGAAAAGATCTCTTGCTAGCACACTATAAAATATTTGCACATATACCTTAAATGCCTATATAACATTTGGAAGGAAGTGGGAAGAGAGGCATTTGGTTTTATTGTTTTCTGAACACAATCATAAAAAAGAAAACAAGAAATCAAAGTGAGAAGTCGAAAATCTGAAGAAGTGAAATCTTGAAAAACTGTGGTTTAGATTTAGACACGTTTCACCCTGATCAGAAGCTCACCAGGATTAAAGAAAAACAGCATTGAACGAACTAGATCAATGTCTGAAAATTCAAGAATCACTGGAAGTGTAGACGGTTGTTTTATCTTTACACTTAAATATTATTTCCCTAGTCTCTTAAAGGTCATTTAAATTGAGGAGACATGTCAAATTAGTAAATAATATTAAAATTATCAAAACCAGCTAAAAGATTATTAATGTGAAGAGTCACAGTATAAAGCATAGTC
This sequence comes from Coloeus monedula, assembly GCF_965178545.1. Lineage (NCBI taxonomy): Eukaryota > Metazoa > Chordata > Aves > Passeriformes > Corvidae > Coloeus > Coloeus monedula. Next base: position 4,345,512 of record NC_138786.1, on the reverse strand, counting down.
TTTTACATTGAATTTTCATGCCCTATATAAGAGTGAAATATTAGTAATATTGACATACACAGAAATTTCAAAACAGGTCCTTATCAGAGGCTGATAATAAAATGGCAGTCCACATGACATTCTCAGCTGGATACTCTACTGCAGTTTTGTGGACTTATTTCTGAAAGCCAGGTTATTCACGTCATTAGCAATGTGTATCTTTAATTCTCAAACTCGCCAGCAAACTTTGAGCACAACTGTGGAGACAGGCATTGAACTCAATCAAACAGGATCTACACAAAATACTCATTACAAGAGTTTGAAGATTTGCATATTGCATATTTAGAGATGCAAACAAAAGATTTCATAAGGAAGAAACCATACTTCATTGTCAAAAAAAATCTTGTGTTATCTTTATAATGGCAAAGTCCCATCATTAAAGGAATGAGCTCTTCTCCAAGAACAGTTTTTCACTGTGCAAAGAACTGGCATATGCAACCACTCAAGAGTCTTCAGGAGCGAGGCTGAATTCCACAAACACCAGATGATTTTTCAGAAGTAGAATTTAGTAAGGATCGCACATTGACTACCTTACAGACCCTGAGTAATCCCTAAATTAAATGGTAATAGAGTGCATAGGAGCTTCATTTCTGGTTCTACAGCTCAGAATTAATCGCTCAAATTCTTGCACAGAGTGAAGGAAGTATACAGCCTATTGCTCCAATATAAACCCATTTTTAAAACAAAGCCTCAGAGGAACAGGAAATTATTCATAAAATCAACAAAAATGTAATACTGTACACATGGGAAGTGTGTTGAAAAGCAAACAGTTATAACCCTATCTGCAAGAACAAAAACATGGTAAATTTTTTTCTCCTTACCGGATTTATATACTAGAATAACCAGTTTCTGCACTGTCATTTCTAGAGATATACAGTAACCTAGTCTGCATGTCAGTCTCTTATTCACTTATTGATTTGCTTAAGGACTCCCAAAGAAATTTCAGATTTCATGAAAGACACAGTATGACCTTGAGGTGCAAGGGTCAGTCAGAGCACAGGTCCATGTGCTGGGATTCTGTTCTGAGCTCTCCCTCATACACAGTACTTCGCACAAGTCATCATGCCTGAATTATAACGCAGAACAATGGTTTTTAATTGGAACATGCTAAGCAGTATGATCATCTTGATTATTACTATGGGATGTTAAACTTCCAAAACTTGCTTTTTCATAAACTAGTTAAGCATCAAGGCACTGGACTTTTATGAGGCACCTTGATTGCATATATTGATTTGTGTATTTATAAAACACTAGTTATTCCAAATTTCTCTATGTAGTTATTGCTTTTCTTGACATAGTTACCAAGTAGGTAATTTCATATAGAAAGCAAATAAAGCCTTGAATTACATGTGATGTACCAAGCTGAAAGAAAGCAGCTATGCAGTTCCAACTAGACTGCAGCATGGCATTAATATTGATAGAGACAAGAACAACACACCAGTTCTATGAAGTTCTCTGTTCCTCTAAATCATAAGACATTGACTTAGGAAAATAAAGAAATCACACATGATGACAGTATCTGAAGTAACTGAGACTCCGTCTAGCAATTGCCACTGCCTAATTTACAGTTTTCAGGAGCGATGCTTGTTACCATTAAATTTTAAGATACAGTTTTATTTTGCTTCTCAATATGGTCCAAGCACCTGCACTGGGTCAGGAAAAAAGCCCTCAAGCAATATGTTTCATTTTATTTATATAGAAATACAACAGGACAGGCTGCTTTTTATCCATAAAATTGTGAAAGCTGCATGCTTCTATCAAGTTGATATCAGAATCTCATCTTTCAGGTATTTTCAGTTCAACAATACTTGAAAGCTTTACTCTGCAGAAATCTCAAAATCAGTAACACAGTAAGTATGTAATAGACCTTTGGATGCAATTTTTAGCCAACATTTCATTGCAGCTTCATGAACTTATATCGGTGATAAAAGTTCTGTAGAGCTTCAGTTTCCAGCACACCACAATGCTTTAACTACCACATGAAAAAGAAATTCAAAAAGCAATACATACCCCATTTCAAACCAGCACAAAATTCTCTTAGTGCTATTGCAATACAGTAAGGTGGAATTGTTTCTAAACGAACTCGCACATGTGACGGATGTGTCAATCTGCTGATACAACAACATATAAAATCACACTGAGGGTTCTGTAGCAGAGTTCAAGTATAATGAGGACAGGACACTTAGTCATTCTCTGCACCTATCAGAGATGCAAAGAAAAGGCTTTAGGAGTGCTGGAGTGTGTGTAAGAGGTGATATGGAAGTCAAAAAGACTTAGCATACTTCTCCCAAGGTTACAAAGTTAGACATAACTGAGCCAATTAGGTTTCCCTTTATGTTTCATGTACTACTTTTTTAATAAGAAAATGCTGCTTAAAGGCCAAACTCCAGTACATTTTAAGCTTTTAATAGAGCAGAGACGGAATCTTGCTTCTTACTGAAAGCAAACAGGAATTTCAAATCATACAATCATTTTGGCTGGAAAAGACCCCTAAGATCACTAAGTTCAACCATTAACCCAGCACTGCCAAACCCACCACCAAACCATATCCCCAGGTACCCATCTTCTAAATACCTCCAGGAGGGTGACTCAACTACTTGCCTGGGTAAATATCACCATGTTGTAGGAAAATACATGAATCTGACAAAAAAACCAAACCCTGGTTGTAACTCCCCCAAGAAAGTCAGTGAGTGCTGACTGACATTCTCAAAAATGGATGTTGAAAAAATTAATTTTAGATATTTAGGCATCTAAACTACTAAATGGTTTATTCTCTTAGACTGCTGAAAATCTAACTTCCCCCAATGGATTTAACTAGGATAAATGGGTTCTCAGCGCTTTAAAAAAAGTTTAAAAAGAGAAAAATTCAGAACAAGTAAGCCTAGTTCTTTATGTCACTCCTGTGTATGAGTCTTCAGTTAACTCCTTTAGCCTCACAAAAATACTACGGAACTTTAACATGGAAGGAAGTGATCAAATTGCTTTAACCCCCAAGATGTGCAGATTCAGCATCGTATATATACTCTCAACTCACAGAATCAATTTTTATTTGAAAGCAGAAATAGAACTAGTGCATCATCATTTCCTAGGGCATCTATATTTTTTCCTGGAGATATTCTACCACAATAGTGATCACAATAGGCCACACTTGTCTTATGAGATCTGACAAGATCACAACCTGAGCTCCTTTGGATGCAACTATACCTTCTTATATCAGCAAAACAGTGCACAGCTTGAAGATCCCGCTGCTACGACAGAAGATGGATCAAACAGAATTTATATACCATACATTGTACAGGCTTAGCTAACTTACCAAAGGATAATCGCAGTACAACAAAAAAAGGGAATTTGAATACAGGCTTTTACAAGAGAACTGATGATGATGTAAGAAAGGAGTATTTTCTCCAAGAAACTTAGAACATAATTTTGGGGATAAAGAGGCAGCAAACTGAAGTACCTAAAAGCATCAACCACCACCGAAAGCACTGCAGAAATACGCTGGAGGTTCAGAGCAGGAGCACCCAGGAGATAAAGTCACATTCACTTCCAGGCTCCCTTCTCTGTGCGACTGACCCAGAGACTGCTACCCAAAATTTCTCTGGTAAGATAGGACAAGGTGAGAAACTGGGGCTAAATGATCAAATCACAAGTCACAAAGGAAGTATTAAACTCCAGGAGGAGGGTTAGAATGTTTCTCCAGAAAATGTGATCTAAGTCACGTAAGAGAGAATATGAGAAATGAGAATCCAGTAAGGATGAATTTGGAAAGAACAATTTTCATGTTCACAAGGAACAACCCCCACAAAACACATGTACCTATGCATATCACATGGTAATGCACTGCTTAAAATTTAATTCCAGCATGTATTCCAGGGAAGAAAAGCAGCATTACATAGAGCACTTCAGTTCAGAAAAGGGAGCAATGATTCTATTAGCTAAACTGAGCACAGATCTTCCTGTAGAACATGCTCAAAGGAGAAAGCACAATCTAGGGGTGAAAGCATTGGGCAGAATTCTACATTCCACCCCTCTCTCTCATTAATGGGCTACATGACTTGGTGACTGAGATACGTTTGTAAAAAAATGGTCAGAAAGGTGTTATGTCAGTGAAAAGCTCATCCAATATAATGAAATTGTTTACCAACAGACAAGAATGGGAAAGAGACTGGATTTGGCATATTTGAACCATGTGAAATGAAAGACTGGAGTCTAAGAGAAACCTGACATTTTTTACTATTGGGTGACAGGTAAACATTATGACATGCTGGAGCACCACTGACATTTCAGGGCTACCTTGCATGTACAAGCACTATAAAATAATCAAGAGACAATTTGAAAAGGGTTGTTAATAATCACAAACAAGGAATGGCTGAAACAAATCTGATAAAAGCCCATTAGGAAAGTGATAGATATAAACTTACTGTCACAGGTTAAGCATCAGACAGACAACCACTGTAAAATTATTTGGAGGAAGGTGTCAGGAGGTACCTGCCCAGACATTACCTTCACGGAATTTCAAGAAATGAAAAGATCAAACTAATTAAACACAACATTACAGAGTATGCTGTGTTGGAAGAGACCCACAAGGATCATCAAAGTCCCACTCCTGGCCCTGCACAGGACCATTTCCAAGAATCACACCGTGTGCTTGAGAGTGTTGTCCAAATGCTTCCTGAACTCTGCGAGGCTCGGGGCAGTGACCAACTTCCTGGGGAGCCTGTTCCAGTGCCCAACCACCCTCTGGGGGAAGACCCTTTTTTCAACATCTAACCTAAACCTTCCCTAACAAAACTTCAGGCCGTTCCCTCGGGTCCTATCATTTGTCACCAGAGAGAAAAACGAAGACATACTTTACACATCAAATAACATTCCTGCTCTAGATACTGTCCCTAACCCCTGGAAAGGCATTTTGTGTCTTCACTGACTATTTCCTAGAAGAACACCCATCTTCAGAGAATACAAGGTTCCTAGGTCCCCTGCCTGCTCCTGTCCCACAGTCAGGGGAAGGGAGTAAAGTGATATAAGTATGGCTTGCACATAATTTTGATAAAGACTGTAATTTCAGTCCTTTTAACATCTTCTATTTAGGGGCTCAAACCCAATTACAATCATTAAGAATCGGTGTCTCGTGTGTCACTTCTTTGACATATGACAAATGTCAGCGAGTAACAGCAAATACTGTCAGAGTAAAAGAAGAATATGTCTTTTCATCAGATCCCTGAGCTACGCTGCACAAGTGCTGAAATCAGCACTAAATTAGCATTACAGTAATTGAGGAACTTTTCCCATAGAAGACTATGGAGCTTTTAGCTTCAACTATTCCTCAGAAAACCTGAACACAGAGCCTGCAGCATCACGGTGATAAATTCCCTGGAGGAAATCTCCTGCCATAAGCTCCCATGCATACAGATGGGATGGATGTCAGCTAGGAGCCCTCAATCTAATCTCCATCTTGCAGCAACAGAAGCAGGATCCTTATGCATAACAGTCACAAGCACTCCAATGCCACAGAAGGAGATCATTCAATTAATACGTTAAAAATTAATAGTAATTTGAATAGTTAAATATTAATAGGTTAATTTGGAAGGAGAAAAAAGGATTTCTTCTGATACTAATTTGACCCTGCATCCTAGGTGACAGCATGAAAAAGATGCCAGGTGAATAAAATTAGTGTAACAAAACAATTGCCTGGAACCACAAATTGAATTTCAGTGGAATACCTCATGCTGCTGCAGCCCAAGAAGTCATTTTGTGAGGCACACCTCGCTGGATTCACATGCAGTTCAGAAAATTAAGAGGATAGAAACGCATTTCAAATATTTATTAAGAGGCAAGATAAGGTCAACCAGGAATAATCTTAGAGCTGAAAAATTATACATATGCAATATTGTTTCTTCTAACTCTCCTGTAATAAAAAGAAAGTAATCTTTTTCAGCCAGAAAAAGCTTTTCTAATTGATAGGGCATCCTAAAAAGTATTCACACTGGGAAAGATGAACGACATGTCACAAGTCTTGTCACCAGTGACCATACCAACACTGACAAAACTGCTGTGTTTTCCAAGAGCTTCTGGAAAGCAGCCACACAGAGCAGAAAAAAACTTCAGCACAGTTAGCCCTGTGAGAGGCCTGAATTACAATGCATAGTTCCTATCCCTATTCATAATTGAAAGTAAGAATTCCAGAAAGGATTGTGTGGGCCGTCGGAAACAGCCCAGCACAGCTCAGCAGAACCCTGCTGGAGGAATAACAATGAGGGAATACAAGGAGAAAATAAGCTTTGGGAGATGCCTCCTATCCTTTTCACCAAAAACTGTGAATAAATAACTATGTTATAATACAGAAAAAATGTGTCTCACAAACAGAGCGTGTCTAACATGGAGAGATGACATCTTGAGACAAGCCTGCAGCAGCCTGAAGAGTCAGCCAAACAAGGCACCTTCTAAACCTGCGTGTTTCCCTGAAACTTCACTAGCCCCAATGGGGAAGTGGCATATTTGGACTGGGTGAACCAATCACTAGCTCCAGACACAACGTAATTCCCATCTTTTGTTTCTAACATAAAGAACAGTAACAATCTTAGCTTGTGATCCTATTTTTCATTCTTCTTCTGAACAATTAATGGGGAAGGTTCGTATTTTAGGCTTATTCCCTATGAAATATTTACTTTGCATTATTACAGCCTGTGATGATGTGTTGTAAGGTTTTCAAAACCCTTTGAAAGGGAAACACTTATTATTCTGTGATGCTCACTGAGTGCCATTTCTTGCCTGAGAAGGTACAATGTAGGTTGTAGTATAGTAATAATAATAACAACAATTGGTGGTTTTTATTTTATTTTACATCAAGAGATAGTCATTAAGTACAGCAGGATTATCATCTCATCTTGGACATGCCTTTCTCATCTTCTGTGTCGGCTGGAAGAGATCACCACATCTTAGATCAGTGCTGGTATGATAACCACAGGGCCAGGCACACAAATACAACAGCATTAAAAGATGATGAACAGCAATAAAGGGGAAAAAAACCCCAAACCTGAGGATGGGGGGGTCTTGAATCACATGTACAAAGGAAGGGAACTCATAACTCAGATTTCTATCAGCTCAGATTTCTATCTATACACAGAAAGAGAAGGCAGCAGTGGAATAAGATACAAGCTAGTTTCACTTGTCATTAAGAAAAGATACAGGAGGACAAAGACATGGAACAATACAATAGCATGCTAATAGCTTTAGATTCTCTGGAAAAAGCAAACAAACAAAAAAAATCCACTGAGGAGAAACAAATGTAACTCAGTTCTGGAAAAAAAAAAAAGTTAATATTAAGGCTCAGAAATAATAAACTCTACTGAAAATTAATTGAGATAAGCTAGAACAGAATATTTAACAGTGTTTTTTGTAAAGCCAGTAAATGTATGCTTCATATGTTAAATAAAAACATTAAACAAAGCAAGAATGCATCTCTACAAGAAAAACTGTAATTCTTACAAAGTTTTTCATATTCTTTCCAGTTATTTTAAAAGGTGAGATAGCTTTTAAATGGTGGAGGAGAACCAGAAGCATCATGGTCTGCACCGGATCACAAATGTCAAGAAACTACAGAAAAAATGGCAATGTCATCATTATATATCTGAAATTGGTATTTCACTAAGTCTAAACTTTCCTGCTCTCCCACTGCAGTTACGCACAGTTTAAGGGTTATAATTTGAACACTTACAGAAAGGAAAGGGGGGGGGGGGGAAAGAGAAGTTCACAAATATTTACTGAAGAAAAAAACCCTTGCATTAACATTTTGTGTGCTATCTGTGCTCTACTGTAAAACCCCAAGCTAAAATTCACAAAAATACTAAGATACTCAACATACTCTTGAAGTATCTTGAAGGATTCAAATGGAAACATCTAATTATTATTGGTGGTGGTGTTGTTCAATACTCTCCAACTGTTATTCTCCTTTAACTGAGGGTAGATTTGGATTAGGCACTAGGAACAAATCCTTCCCTGTGAGGGTGATGAGGCCCTGGCACAGGTTTCCCAGAGAAGCTGTGGCTCCCCCACCCCTGGAAGTGTTCAAGACCAGGTTGAACAACCTGGTCTAGTGGAAGGTGTCCCTGCCCACAGCAGCAGGGTGGAATGAGATGATCTTTAAGGCCCTTCCCAACCCAAACTATTCTAACATTCCTTGTTGCATCTAACAGATTGGTTTAAATCACAGCAAGTTCACCTAATCTAATTAGATTAGATATTTCATAATAACCTGACTGCCTTTCCAGACACAATCTTACTTGTATCATCTCTAAAGCAATCACATTTTTATATTAAGCTTAAAATGTAAGGACACTGAAAATAATGTATTGTGGCCAATTGAAATTATACCAACAAATAGCATTCGAGGGATTTAAACACATAGCAGCAATTACCCTCCTCTTTGGAGACCATGAAAGTGATAAAAATGATTATTTCTTCAAGATCACTACAATATTCATGTATCTACTTAACTTTCTTCCTTGGAAGGTCCCATTTGTTTTCTTTAGAATTGAATAAAAATATTTTAAAGATTATGATTATTCAGTACTTATGAGAAAATGAGTATCAGCTATGACAAAGGTATGTAAAATGAGTAACAGAATGTAGAATACTCTTACCCAGTATTAATAAAAAGGCTCTCTTTCTTAGTGAAATTAAAGGGGAAAAAAATCAGGGTGGACAGATGGAAACAGTCATTTTACAGAATAGGTCTAACTGATAAAATACTTCAGGCGGTATTGAATTTAAGTCAAATAATATTCAAAATAGTGGCCCCTTAATGAACATGAATAGCACAAATCATCTTGCCAGCTAGAATTTAATTATGAAATTATTGATTCTTATGGTTCAAGGAGCAAAATGATCGTTAGATGAAACCAAGGAAAGAGATTCCTTCTATGATATATTACAGTTGCAGCAAGGCCTGTGTTTTCTCTGAAACAACCAACTTTTCTGACAGAGAATAAATATAAGGCCAACTGCAGGTCAAGACACCAGGTTCTAATAAAAAAGCAATTCATTTTATCTGAAAGAAAAGAAACCCATGTACCTTGCTATCTGAAGAGATCTTTGGCAGGAGGGTATCCAGAATTGCTGTCTAGAACAATGGGGCTTCCAACTTACACCACTTTAATTATTTGTTCTTCGTGAGTTCAGCTGCTAAAAGACCAGGCTTACACTCAGTTTGGTTGTGGGAAGGAGGAAGAATTCCAAGTTGGCCTTCCTGCCTTCACCTGAGCCCAGCTGAGGCAGTTCATGCCAGAGTGTAGGATGACTCAGAGTCATTCCAGCAGGTGTCACACAGGAGGAGACCACGTTTGTATTCCATACTTTTCCTCCTGCTGTCTCTTCACTGACACAGAAAGGGCAGTGTGGGTACCTATGAACCACTCAAATACAGACACCACTGAAGGCAAAAGGATAGATACCCTTCAACTACTTCATTTGCATTTTTTTTACAGGAAGACTTGAGTGAAAGGATGGATGCTCAGAGGGCTGGGGCACCTCTCCTGTGAAGACAGGCTGAGCGAATTGGGGCTGTTCAGCCTGGCGAAGAGAAGGCCCTGGGGAGACCTTAGACTCCCTTCCAGTACCTAAAGGCGCTACAACAGAGATGGAGAGGGACTTTGGAGTAGGACATGAAGTGACAGGACACAGGCAAAGGGCTTCAAACTGAAAGAGGGCAGGCTCAGATTAAGTGTCAGTAAGGTGTCAGTAAGAAATTCTTTCCTGTGAGGCTGGTGAGGCACTGGAACAGGTAAGTTGTGGGTGCCCCACCCTTGGAAGTGTCCCCACTGGTGTTTCACTTCTAGCAGCAGCAACAAGAAAAAATGTAAAGGAACCTACATTACCAGATGCCATATACACCTTACTTGATCTTGCAGAAGTTAGAGACCCAGATCCAGGGAGAGAAGAGTCACTTGGATAGTGAATTTTGAACTTTCTCTGAGGGAATAAATCTAGTTTCCTAAGTGTGGAGAGAATCAAAATATTTTTGTGATTTAACCTGCCAGCCAGAGAAACAGGGAATGTGTTTTACATACATTTAACTACCCTCCTACGAACATCAGAGGATTTGTGGGACTCTTAAAAGCATGCAGAGTGAAGTAAAAGTGTACTGAGCAGACAGTACTAGCACATTCGAAAAGGCAACTTTATATGTTGTGCTAGAATGGGACTACATTTTGTATGTCTTTGCTTTATTGCATAGCCGTATTTGTGGCCCAATTATAATAGAGGATGCAGTTGAGAATTGGATAGATACCAAGGAATCTATCTGAAATCAAGTCTCCAAAGATCAGAGGATTCCTCTGCCCCTTTGGGGAGTGTGTGTGCCTAAATATGCGCATTCTTAATTTACTGTTTGAACAAGAATTTGCTGTGTCAGATGTTCCACAGAACACCACTTTTAACATTTGTGCTATTTTGAAAGCAAAAGGCCAACAACAAACCAGACAAAAACTAGCATTAAGGACAAATGTTGGTAGACAGTTCAGCATTATGAAAAATTCTATTCATTAAACTTTATGAAATAGAACTCTCCATTATGAGAAGCACAAAGGACACTAAACCAAATCCCTAGGATCCTGAAAACATGGAAACTTTTCTTCTTCATAAATAAATAGAAAAAACGTGCTTTTCCCCTACAGGCCATTAAGCTGTCTCTCCACTGACATCCTTATCCTTTGCTTGGCAGCCCTGTTTTCTGGCCCCTTCTGCTATCATCTGGCATACCAGGAAAGCCTTCCCCAAAACACCTGATTATCTCAGTCTAGCAGCATGAACTGTATTTTCTAAAAATGAACTTTATTTGTAAACTCTGAAAAGAAAAAAAAAAATCTAAGCACATAGAAATTGCAATAAGACTATTCTAATGGGAACACAATTAGCAAGACTGTGTCATTCATTTGCCCAGCTCTGTCCCACTTCTCTGACAATGAAGAATAAGAGCTATTTCTGTGAGAATCATAAAAATCCCCAGTTTGAGCAATTATTACATGCAATCATGTAACTAAATAGGAAGTTTCATACTGGGAGGCAAAAAGCCTACAGTAGAAAGCATGAAAACGTTAACTACAAAGTGGTAGATCAAAGCACCTCTCCTTCCCCCATCCCTGTGCTATTCCCAAAGGCTGTATTTCTTAAGGACCAAGCAAGTCTGCTTGCCAGTGTCAGCTCCTCTACACCCTTTAAAATTATTTCACAAATATTTCATAAAGGCAACATTACCGGATTTATGGTTACTGACTAATGTTTACAAATACAGAAATAAATTTAGGCATCTAGGATATCTAGTTATCAGACACACTGACATTCACCTGCAGTATTACCTACACTGTATCTCAATATTCTTGCTCATAGAACATAAGGGTCCTCCGAAACCAGAATTAGACTCTCCATAAAGAGACAAATCACAGTGTACACCTTCAGAACCACAGGCACTCTGTTCCTTCTCCGTAATTTATATATTTCTGCCGAAAAAAGCAATTTTTAACTTATCTGTGAACATGCAGAACCAGCAAAGCAAGAGTTGGATGACCCACAATGCATTTGTAAAGAGTGCTTACACGAAACCCTAGCCACTTCAAACAAATTACAGGTGCCCATCATTGAACCAGGGTCCTATGGTCTTTTCAGTATCTCAGATTGCTCAGAAGGTGATCCTTTGATCACCTGTATACAGTAATAGACATTCAAGAATCAATAGCTGTTAATAAAATATTAGCTTTCTCCCAATCAATATGCACACAACTATGAAATATTCAGCACAGGTATAAAAATGAGATCATAGCAAAATGAGAATATATTTTTTCATTGTGTATAAAATGCAGATTTAGATTAAAAAAGGAAAAAAAACAAGACATGCTAAAGCCTTTGTCACACGTATTTCTCACTGTCAGAAAAGCCCATCAGACATAAGCACCATGAACTTTATGGAAATTTTTCTGTTCAGCTTAACAAGCTTTATAGAATTCCTTTGTTTCATAAGTAAAAGCCTTACTCTGGAAATCATAAATCCAAGCAGCAAACACAAAGATACAACAGCAGAGCAGCAAAATGCTGCACATTTCACAGATGTGTCACTCCTAACTCGCCAGGCATCCACCACGACACTCTGCCATTCAGGAGATACACACTTGTCAAATCCAAATATATATTGCAAGTTCTTGGCCTTTCTAGAGGTCCAGTGATTGCATCCCAGATCACTTCCACCATTCCTTAAACTGAAGTCATAGGAATCTGGCAGTCTCGTGATCCAATGGGAATGAGCTTCTCTTCCTCTGTACGGGATTTCTTTGGAAGAAGTGCATATATATGTACCACACTGCAGTCTTTGGTCACACAGGAGACACACACCGCAAGATACACACAGGCATACTGGAGGAGCATTTGAGCCTTTTTTTCTAATATTTTCCAGCAGCCATGTGCTCATTATCACTCAAATCAGACAAGCCATAGAAACTATTTGAGCACCAAAAGCAAACACTACAGACATTCTGTACTTGGCCATTAGTCATCCAACAGCTCCTCTTTGTACAGCTGAACAATATGTTTGGGCAGAAAAAAGAGGACATAGCAGGGCAAAGAGAGAACTCCTACTCAGCATGGTCAGCACTGGGCCTGGCTAACCAGCCTTTGGAAGCAGACATTAACACAGCCTGGGCCTCTGAGAATGAGTATGGGAGGTTTAGGCCCCATTTATCTGTCTGACTTGCCAACCTCACACACATTGCACCTCCTCTTACCTGGCACCATTCTTTAGAGCACCTTCCCTGACTCACAACAACAATCTTGCAGCTCAACACGAAAAATACTTCTGTAAGACTGAAAGTCTGGGGGCAAAGACCCAGAATTTTTTCAAAAGAAAACGTGAAGTTATGAAGAAAACCACTTATTGTCGTACTGCTCGGCCTGAAAACTAAGAACAGGCTTTTAGGTTTCACATTAGAAGAATAAAGCATACTCATGAAAAGGTATTTCAAATATTCAAATGGAGTGCAAATATAAAGGTCAAAGCGTTCTCCGTGTTCACTGAGAATATGACAAGAGGTGACAGGCTTAAATTGTGGCAAGAGAGATTTATGGGAGCCATTAAGCAAACCTTTCTAAATGGCTGAGTAAGGGGGGGACACACACAAAAAGGGGATTAAAGTGTTTCCCTTGTTGAAATTGTTTGTGTTTTTCAAGAACAGATAAGATAAAGGATGTTTCAGAGTCCATGGATCCTGCCTTGAGGAATGGTGAGCCTGATGCCCTTCTCTATGATTCAGTTACTTCCTTGATTTAGTATGAGAGTTCAATTTTGTGTCTGAAGAACAAAGAGTTTATTACAAATGGTATCTAGAAACAGAATACAGATTGGGAAATTTTTTACTTGTTTGGACAAAGGAGATGACAAACCCTGGCTGTTAGATCTCCAAAAAGATCAGAACTTGATTGAGTAAACTCTTTCCCAAAAGCAAGTTGCACTCCTTAAGGCGTTCACACTTACTGTCAGAGCAGATGACTAAAACATGAGAGCTTTTTGCTTCCAGACACTGGCATCGATCCTGCAGCTGCTGCATGTTTGTGAGATAGCACGTTCCCACTAAAAAATTAGTGGTGGCTCTCTTTCTGTCCTTCACCTCACTGACTGTTTGTAGCAATTGCTACACTCAGAAATCAAGAATTCTTATGCCATAAAAATGGATTTAGTCCTATTGTATCAAGGAGAAATCCTGCAGTAAGAGGAGGGCTCAGGACAAACACTGATCAGGAGACATGGCTTGTCCTTGATGTTTCTTTAGATAGACAGCTTCATTCATGAATCCTGACTGAATATTAAACCAATAGTATTACTTTTTAAGCTTAAGACTAATGCTTAAGTTTGTGCATAAGCATGAGCATACATAGGCAAAACATTTTAAAATACTGCATTTTTGTGAAAGCTTATATACCAGCACAAAAGGCTGCAGCTATGAAATAATGTAAAAATGCTAATTATGTCTAAGTCAAGAAATACAACCATCAGCATGATTTGTGGTCAGCTGCTTAATTAATTTTAGTATTAATAAAGTTACAGAAAATCAATGTGTCAAAAGGACTTGAAAGGATTACCAACTGCTCTGGACAAATTAGAAACCCTTCCATGCCTAGAGCACAGGAAAGCACAAAGATGTTTAATTAAACTATCTACCAGTGAGGAATTTAAATCACTGTAAATATTGCATTTTTAGTACTTTTTTCCTCAAATTGAAAGCACTTAGGAGCAAATAATATTTTCAGTTTTAAATAAATAAATAATCAGTTTTCAAATGCCTTTTTTTTTTAAATAAGGAGTGTAAAAAAATGTTGCAGTTAAATCCAGTAAGCCCATAAAATGAAGGTGAAATCAGGAACAAAAGAATGTAACATGGCATTTAAAATTAGAGGACTGGGGAATAATTCAACTCCAAAGCAACAAAAGATGTTACAAAACTGCATGGAAAAAGGAAGGAGAAGATTTATAACATGAAGGCCACGAGGTTACTCAGGGCTCATGCACACTGTGCTTCAATGAACTGCTATTGTTTCTTGTGAAAATGTCAATATCTATAAAAATAAACCTTACTGTTCACTGAATTCTTGCTGCTGTAAGTCTGTGTTTTTCCCAGATCTAATTTATCTGGCTCTTTACTAGACTCCCCAATGATTGTCACTGTCTCTGCATGAATTTGGGCAAAATACTCCAACTCTCTGTGCCTCAGCTTCCCTTTTCCAAAAGAGCAATTAAATACTTATCAGGCTTCAAGGGATGCATTGAGAAGCTACATTATCTATGTTAGTACAGCATTCTCTGACAATATAGAAGAATCAGCCTTTTCAGTATTGTTAAAAACAGAGCTTCCTATGGCAATAGTGCACCAGTTATACCTCTATGGGACTTATGTAAAGCCAAAATGAATGCCATTGAAAGCTTTCTCCCACATTAATGGGGTTTGAGTCAAAACCTGTGTGACTGTCAGTCAACTGATGTGGAACTGCTCGGGTTTTGTTTTGCTGGATTGATTTAATACACTTCCAGTCTTCTGTTGACTTGTCCTGCAGAGCAAAGAAATGCTCTCTGATGCAGGCAATGCCCACTGGCACATAGATTACCTGCTGCTGAACTTGGCCAACAGCCCTCTGAGGGACTTGAAACAAATGTTTCTGCATTTCAAGGCACCTCAAACTAAATGACATTTCCTTTCACAGTTCCGGGAACACAGCTGCTACTGACTCCAGCTCAAACAAAGCAGTCCTGCTTAACACTAGGAGATAAGTCCTGCCCTGCCTTATGGCACTTGACATTAAAGGACTCAGGAAAGGAGAGATCAGCGTAAAAATATTTTGTGCCTGCTGAGTTAACACATGCAAAGTATCATCCATTCAGGTTGTCTTACGACCAATTTTCAAGCGCATTTGAAGATGCGTGAGTGTTGTCCTGAAGATGTGCAGTGAGAGAACATGCACACAGATCATGATGAGGCTCCTAGAAACACCATGGCCTGTCTTCAATGTGCAGTGACAGAGTGGATTCCAAAGAAGGGAATATATATAGATGCCAAGCAGAACTGGGGGGGGGGGGGGGGGAGGGGGGCCCAGATCTACCCAACGCCCTCAGCCCCAGTCACACCTATTGTCCTGAACGTCTGACACCTAATCTATAAACAGTGACATAACTATGACCCCAACCTGATCGATATTTTCATCATTTTTCTGGAAAAGTTTGGCAAATTTGCTGATGACACCAAGCTGAGTGGTGCCCGCCAGAGGGAAGGGATGCCATCCTGGAGAACCTTGACAGGCTGGAGAAGTGGGCACCTGTGGCGGTTTGACACTGGTTAGGCAGCAAACACCACGAAAGCTACTTATTTATTTGCCTCTGCTATAGCTAAGCAGAGAAGGGGAAATTGAAACTTCATTTTTATGAGGTGAAATAAGGATTATTTGAGGAAAATGGAAAAACTTCAAGGCAAAACAGGCTCAAACTTACAGTAGAATAAAGAAAATTTATTACAAACAGAATTAAAAGTGAAAAGAATAATGAGAAACCAAAGCAAGCTTCCAGAACACCTTTCTCTTCTAGTACCTCCCTCTTTCCACCAACCTGCGCAAGGGAAACAAACATGGGGTTTTGGTCAGTGTTTCATTTCTTAAGAGTCTTACTTTATGTTTAAGGAAAAGGGTTTCTTCTGCTGTGCTATGGGATCCATCCCAAAGGAGACAGTTCTCTGCAAACTTCCCTAGCGTGGTTTCAAACTTCATAAAAAACAGTCTTCCCGAATGCTGCAGTGAAAAAATATCCCTCCCATGAATCGCACAGTCTTCCCACAACTGCCATCATGGATCATAATAGTCATGGGGTTTTCGTCTTTTAATGATGAGCTATTCCAGCCTGAAAGCAAAGGCTCTCTTCTTCAATCTCTAAAACCCTTTCACGGCATCTATGGGCTCTGGCATGAGTACTTTCTTCACGGGCTGCACGTGGATTTCTGCATCCCCCCATGTACCTCATCTCATGAATTATAGGGAGAACAGTTTGCTGTATTATAGTCTTCACCATGGCCTGCAAGGAGAATTTCAGCTCTGGTGCTGGGAGTGCCTCTTCTCTTTCCCCTTCCCCCACTGACCATGGTGCCGCCATGTTGGCCTCCTCACATGATACCACTTTCCTTTCTCTCTGACTTGGAAGAAAGTCAATGTTTCTAAGTTGCTGCTGAGAAAATGATCTTGTCTGGACTCTGCATTGGGGAAATACTTGCCATGTTTCTCCCAGTGGTCTGCGTGGGATTTTTCTCGGTTCTGCGCAAGCTGTGCTGGCTGTGGGGAGGGCCTGCCAGCCCACGTGGTCCCAGCTCAGCTGGGGTTTTCCGGCCGCGCAGCTGCTCGCTGCTCCAGGGTGGCTTTCTCGGCGGCCCGACCCCAGGCTGCCATGCCAGAGAGGGGGCCTGCTGGCTCTGGGATGGGGCCTGGGGCTCCCTGCCTTCCCACCCTTCAGCGGGGGAGCAGGAACAAAAGGAACTTCTCGCATTTCCTCATTTTTTAAATACGTACATCACAGAGGTGTTACTGGCTTATTTAATTGGTTTAGCAACCTTCTATCAACTATAAGCTCTGTGCCGGTCACAGAAGTCAAGCAGCTGTTTTCCTTTCCTCTTTTTTTTTTTTTTTTCCTCTCCCCTACAAACCAAGGCCCTAAATTTTGCTAAACCACCACAGCACCTCAGAACCTCATCAAGTTCAATATGGCCAAGCAATGTCCTGCACCCAGGTCAGGGCAATCCCAAGCACACACACACATTCTCACTGGGCAGAGAATGGATTGAGAGCAGCCTCCAGTAGGAGGACTTAGGTGTGTGGGTGAAGGAGAAGCTCAGTACAACCCAGCAATGTGTGCTGGCAGCCCAGAAAGCCAAACATATCTTGGGCTGCATGAAAAGCAGTGTGACCAGCAGGTCAAGGGAGGTGACTGTCCCTTTACTCTGCTCTTGTGAGACCCCACCAAGGGCCCCAACATAAGAAGGACATGGACCTGTTGGAGAGTCCAGAAGAGGACACAGAGATGCTCAGAGGCTACAGAACCTCTCCTATGAAGACAGGCTGAGAGAGTTGAGGTTTTTCAGCCTGGAGAATAGAGAGCCCCAGGGGGAATTTCTAGCACCTTCTAATACCTAAAGAGGAAGTGTAAGAAAGCTGGAGAGAGACTTTTTACAAGGACATATAGTGACAGAACAAGGGGCAATAGCTTAAAAGTGGAAGAGGGAAGTTTTAGGTAAGACATTAGGAAGAAACTCCTTACTGTGAGGATGGTGTGGCACTGGCACAGAGTGCCCAGAGAAGCTCCAGCTGCTCCATCCCTGGAAGTGTTCAAGGCCAGGTTGGATGGGGCTCTGAGCAACCTGATCTAGTGGAAGGTGTCCCTGCCCATGGCAGACGGAGGTGGAACTAGATGATCTTTAAGGTCCTTTAGAACCCAAACCATTCTATGATGCTATAAAAAATTACGTAGTTTTAGGCAAGTGTATTGGATTTGTGAGGCCAGATTTTGGTAGCAGGGGAGCTACAGGGATGGCTTCTGTGAGAAGCTCCCAGAAGCTTCCCCCATGTCCAGCAGAGCCAAGGCCAGCCAGTGGGTACAGATCCGCTGCTGGCCAAGGCTGGGCCAATCAAGAATGATAGTAATGCCTCTGACAACAGATTTAAGGAGAAAAAAAAAGTAATTGCTCAGATGTAATTGCAGCCAGAGAAGAGCAGGGTGAGAACATGTGAGAGGAACAGCCCTGCAGACACCCAGGTCAGTGCAGAAGGAGGGGCAGGAGCTACTCCAGGTGCTGGAGTAGATTCCCTTGCAGCCCGTGGTGCAGCCCAGGGTGAGGCAGCTGTGTCCCTGAGCCCATGGAGGAACTCACACCAGAGCAGCTGGATGACTGAGAGGAGGCTGTGAGCCCATGAGAGGTCTGTGCTGGAGCACAAGTCTGGAAGGCATCTGCTGACCTGTGGAGAGAGGAGCAGGTTTCATGGTAGGACTTGTCACCCTGCTCACAAAGGAGCAGCCTGTCCTTGAAGGACTGCACCCCATGGAAGAGTGACCCACATTGCAGCACTCTGTGCAGAACCCTTGCCTGTGGGATGGACTCATGTTGGAGACGTTCATGGAGAACTGTCTCCCACGGGAGAGACCCTGTGCTGAAGCAGGGGAAGGACTCCTCCCTGTGCATTGTCAGGAGCAGCATGTGATGAACTGACCATAACTCCCATTTCCGCCTCCCTGCACCATTGATGGGAGGAGCTCAGGAGGAAGGAGGGATGGGGAGGAGGTGTTTTTATGGTCTGTTTTTAGTTCTCATTATCCTGCTCCAATTTTGTTAGCAATGAATTCAATTAATATATCTAATTCATGTCTGTTTTGCCTGTGACAGTATTTGCTGAATGTTCTCTCCTCGTCATTGTCTCAACTAATGAATCTTTGTTATATTTTCTCTCCCCTGCCCAGCTGCAGAGGGAAGTGAAAGAAAGGCTTTGGTGGGTGCCAGGAATGAAGCCAGGGTCACCCCAGTACAGCAAGATCCTAATGACATTCTTTAGAATACCAAGATCTAAAGCGAGCTCTTGCCCAAAACAAACCTGAAAACCATTCCACCACAGACCGGTCTTCACTGCCTGCTGCCCCAGACTGTTTCCAGCTAGCAGACAGGTCTATCAATTCACCAGCCCCAGCCTATCACCAGAACAGCTGTAACATTTGTTTACTGACCTCCCTGAACATCCAAGACCCTGCACAGCACTTTTAAAGTGCAAGTGCCACACCAAAAATAACTGTGTTGCTTTCTGGATGCTAATTTAGTTTACCAAGAAGAAATAGTGGAAAAGAAGGTCAGTAGATTAGATTTCAGAAACAGCACTATCTTTCAAAGAGTGACCATATTATCGTCTGCCTGAAAGCTTCTATTCAGGTCTTTTACAAACACACACAGTGATTCTGGATGTGAGGCCAGTAACCCGCCCTTTGAGACTGCCACTTCACTGTGGTGAAACTTGCTGCATTATTAGTATTATTATGGGGTCAACTACACCACCTTGAACCTGACAGATAAACCCCAACAACAAAGATACAAAGGCATCAATTTTAGTAATAGCAAACAATTTGAACGTTTGTTCTAACCATAGCAGGAAATTTCTGCAGCTGAGTTGCCTTTCACAGATAGGGGAGGGGAAGAACGGAAGAGCAGGAGAAAGGGTTTCTGATGTTTTCCCTTGAAAATGAGATTTCTCAGCACTCTTATGTTCTTCTATGCTTTAAGAACAACTTTTCTAATAACATGCTGCAGAAGGGCTTGTTCTGAACAGTGCACTACATTCAAAAACTGAATGCTGCCCTAGAAACCACACAGGATGGAAGTGAAGGGACTTACCGGACAACCTGTCAAAATCAGTAGGTTTTCTTACTTCCTCTTCTCTACCCATACTGTAAATCAAATTAGAATATAAACTCAAGACTAAGATTTATATTCTAAGACTTCTTCTAAATAATATATTTCTATGTAACATCAACTTTTTCACAGAATTAGAAGATTGAACTATGTGTTTTGAAAATACTTCCTGTTTCTGTGGTAAAGACTTGCTTTTTGCAAGGAACATACAAATATTTTTGTGACTCATTGCTTTGAGAAGCCAAAGGTTAAAGAAATTCTGGGAACCTCATCATGGCAAATGAGGACTGAAAGAGGGTTAAAAGCACAGTCCATTGCTGAAACATCATGCAGAACAGTAAAATATGGAGGTGGATTATTTTCACAGAGAAAAACACCTACCAGCAGAGCTTTGGTGCATAAAGAGGAGGGTGCTTGCATAGGTCTCACCCCATTTTGGCAGAATGGGTACTACTGACATGCTGGATGACCAGATAACTTTCTGTACCACTTCTTGGAAAGATAAACCTTGGACAAAATGGGCTGAGACATTCTCCAGTCCAAAGGAGGCTTCTTCATTTAGAAGAATGGCCGCAAGTAACACATGAAAATAGAGAAAGAAAAATCTCCTGGCACTCTCATTTGAAAAGCTCTTTAAGCTTTATTATATAATCAGTGAATATTTGTAGTAAATTAAAAAAAAAAAAACCAAAAACCAAAACAAACACTAGCAAACAAACAAACAAACAAACAAACAAAAAAAAAAAACAAAAAACAAAAACCCAACCAACCAAAATACAGTGTTCAAGCCCAGTAGTGACTGTTGGGGAAGATGAAACAGGAAAGCCTTATAAATATGACTGCCTGACAAAAGATTTTGGGAATATGAAAACTATAAGCGACATCGAAATGAAAGCCACCTTTGAGATACCAAGTCTTAGTTACTGAACAACTGGAAAACAATGGTATGGCCGACTGAAGGTAATCCCCTCTTGATTGAACAATACCCTCTGCTTGCAGGCAGGTCCAAGGGTCAGAGCAGACCCTACTAGCTCAGCAGAAGGGGTCCAAAGAGTAGTTTTTAGGAGTTAAGATGTAACACTCTATGGTAATATAACAATTCTTATAGGCTGTATGTAAATGCTATAGGATTTGTATCTTGTATTAGATTGGTTAGTGAAAATTAGAATATTCAGTACAGAAGATGATTTATTGTATTGTAACGAGGACTTCACGATCCACTCTACTTACTCCCTTACCCACTTACTCTCTTACTTACCTCCTCTTCGCTCACTCTTACTCCACTCTCACCTACTTGCTCTTACTTTTACACTCTTGCTCTCTTGGGCCTGCTCCAAGCTGCGGTTGGCAGCTCTAAGCAGTGCCCCTGTACCCACGCCCATTGCAATAAACCGCATGTTCCAAGATCTGACTTCAGAGATCTCTCGTCTCCGTCCATCCCGACCGTCCAACCCACCCAAGCTCCTACAAGTGACTACATGAAATGAACTTATTCTTTGAATGACTGCAGGATATGAGGAAGTTTTCAGTGTTCCATGCAGCCCCAAGAAGAACACTGTAAAATTAGTGATTCTTTTTTAAATGGCTATCACAGCTGTTAAAGGCCAGAAATCTTTTTTGTGTCACTGTGATTGTCTTTGTAGAAAATGCCAACATTATGCAAAAATAGATGAAACCTACCCACACTCTTTTCCCTTCCTATCAGCATGATATATGTGGTCATTACAGGTAGCTTTTAGCTTATTAAGACGAAAAAACATTTGCATGCTTGATTGAATGGCAGTGAGATATAGAAACTGTATATTCTAGTTTCAAACTACAGAAAATCATATAAATTAATTTTTTAAATCATACCAGAGAACAGATGCAGCCCATCAAAAATAAAAGTATTACATTCTTATTGCGTAATTTATAATGCTTCAAAAAGCATAAAACAAAATAATGCGCTTCTGAAGCAAACTCCCAAACTGCTATGTTAGAAGAAAGCAACCCAAGAGAACTTATTTTTCAACAAGCAACCAGGGTAAAAACCTGTGGGAATCAATCAAATGCTTTAAATCAGTAGATTCCAGCACATGAGAACATCTGGAGCAGCAAATCTTGCTGCCAGTTTCAGAATGGACAAGACTGTGATTTACTAGAGAACAGATGAACAACCTGTCAGTGCCAGAGGAAGACACTGAAAAGCAGGCTCCTATTCAAGGGTAACTTTTCTTGATATAACTGTCTTTCACTTAATTAACATTCAGAGCACATATCCCTAGGAACAGGTAAGCAGAAGAACACTACTGTACCTTTCTAGGTGAACACAGGTTGAAGTTATTACTAGGCTGACTAAATCTGACTCAATACATCATCATCCCAGGTCTTTTGCTTATTTGAGACTGAACACTAATTATTTACTAAAAGAGTCACTACTTGATTTTAAATCATAGGTGAGAGCTTAATATAATTGTAGACTTCATCCATGTGGTGGTTTAGGGTTTCAAACCACACTAGAGAAGTTTCCAGAGAACTGTCTCCTGTGGGATGGATTCCACAGCACAGCAGAAGAAACCCTTTTCCTTAAACATAAAGAAAGACTCTTAAGAAACGAAACACTGACCAAAACCCCATGTTTGTTTCCCTTGCACAGGCTGAGGTGGAAAGAGGGAGGTACTGGAAGAGAAAGGTGTTCTAGAAGCTTGCTTTGGTTTCTCATTATTCTTTTCACTTTTAATTCTGTTTGTAATAAATTTTCTTTATTCTACTGTAAGTTTGAGCCTGTTTTGCCTTGAAGTTTTTCCATTTTCCTCAAATAATCCTTATTTCACCTCATAAAAATGAAGTTTCAATTTCCCCTTCTCTGCTTAGCTATAGCAGAGGCAAATAAATAAGTAGCTTTCATGGTGTTTGCTGCCTAACCAGCGTCAAACCGCCACAATCCAGAATAATGTTTTAGTCACTCTGTCCCTATGACTACATTTTCTATGCAATCAGCACATCTTCCAGCACAGTAGCTTCTTACAGATAACCACAGAAGCTCCTACTTCACAGTTGGAAACTATTACCCAAAAATTGTTTGGGGAAAAAAACTTTCAGCAATGTCAAACCAGTAACAATTACTTTAAATGTATTAAGATCCAAAGTTTTAAAGAAAACACTGGAAGCAGCATATTTAAAATTCAGCAATATCCAAATGAATTTCATTTTGCTCAACTCAAATTGACATAGTGTTTCACTAGTCACTCCATTTCTTTTTAAAAAGATAAAATCCCCTCACATTTCCTTCAGCTTAAAAATTGTTTCTGATTCACACCTTCCACATACAGCTGCTTTCCACCTTTTGAAAGCTGCCAGAGCTGGGGGGTCAGCCACTAAGCACATGCCTGCCCAGCAACACACAGAATCTGCTCAACTGCAGGTGACTTTATACCTTGATTAGACTGAGGCTTCCCAAAATACAATACCTCCTGCTCTATGGAATAACTCTGCTTTTGGGTCAGCAGTGTACAAAATACATGCAATGCCATGCGTGTGCCTTAAGCACTCACATCTGAAACTTCATCTTTATTCTGAACCCATCAGAGCCTTACCCCATACACACACACAATTTTAATCAGAACACCAACCCATCTCAGGCTTTCAGATTTGTCTCCAAATGCATGGTTCAATAACAAGAAAATTTCTCATCTGTTTGAATGAAGAGTTAACAAAATTTTAAAAACCCGAGAAATAGTTACAGTCTACTGTGCCTGTAAACATTTGTTGTCAGTATAAGGGGAAATATACTTAAGTATTTGCTGCCTGATTTTTTTTATTATTGCTTTTTTTAAAATCACTGCTATTACTGCTAAAAGTCTGTTGAAGCATACTGTGAAATACAAAGAAAGGATTAGTGCTTCTATTGCACAGGATTTATTTTAACTGCATTTAATATTATAACAAACAACTATTTCTACATACAACAGGCAATGAACCAAGTTTCTCCTGATCTATGTAACGCACTTGCTCTACTTCTTAACCACGATGTCAAAAATGAAGTGGTTTTTGCAAGACAATAAACCTGCAAGAAATAGTTGTCTCCCTCATTCTATTATTTGTTCTTATACCTGCTCTGGATTTTTTGTGTGCATGCACTTTAAGTGACTGCTCCCCCATTACTGTCAAGCAACTTGTCTTGCTACTTCACACTTTTTCAGTGTATCACAAATACCTTGCTTTCTATGCCCTTTGCATGCTTAATGATAGTACCCTACTGGAAAGAAAGGCACATTAGGAAATTAGTAGTGCATATATGGAAAAGCAAGAGTCAGATTATCAAAAACCACTCTCCCCGTCACTGTGAAGGTTGATACCTCACACAGCGCAGAATTTAAGGTCTGAATCTGTCATGCCACATTGTAAAAGATCAAGAAAAACTGAAAAGAGACAGATACACAGAAATGATGACTCTTCGGGCAAAACAAAAATCAGCTTCCTGACAGCTATTTAGTATCAGTCTCTCTCAAGAGGCGGGCAGGACTTTCCTGCAGTTTTATAAATTATATAATATTAGCTAAAAGACATGCTGTCATCATGAAAGTCAACATTTCCTATGACCTTCCCTAAGGATAACATGCATTACAATGTAGTTATCCAGGCTGAAAATCGTTCTCATATTGAATATTCCTGTGCTAGCTTTCCACTTCAGAAAACAGCTCACCCAATACCATTCTAAACATGGTATTGTGTCGAGCTGATTTATACCCATTTCAATAAATCTACCTGCTATTTTCTTCCTTTGCATGACAGGTGCACCATCAAAGTAATCCCAAAATCAGACTTTATGGAGCGTGATTAAAAGATGTTATCCAGCTAGATAGAGTTGGGATGAGCAGTTCAGCAGCTTCTCACATTTTTCTGAGACTGCCAGAGAAGGTCCCTTAAAAACCCCTAAATGGAAATGAGACCCTACCTATTTTCCACTAAGAATTTTTGAGCTCATTTTGAAGATAGATATTTAAAAAAAACCCAACTAGATTTATTGTCTAATGCCATCCACTTGCTGTCTTTTCTAAACAACATATCATAGTTCTTTAGACATTAATTCTCAGCATTAACAACAATTTCCAAACCTCCTAACAATAACTGGATTTGAGAACTTTATATATTTCAGTTTTCCTTTTGCATATTTGTGTCGGCTCTGTCCAGAAAGCTTCTCCTCCTGGGTAATTTCTTATGTTTCAATCCACTGACCAGTTTCAAACCACAGCTGATGAAGTCTTATTTCTTCTCACAACACATGTGATCTCAGCCTCTGCACTTCACACAGAACGCAGATGTGGGACATGAAGGGACTGTGTCTTGGCTGGAAAGAGCCCTCAGCGGGTGCACCACAGGCCTTCTTCAGCCACCTTCCAAGTTAATCCCAAAGGGCCCATACAGGGGAAAGGCACTTCCTACCACATTTATCTACCCTACTTGTGCCTAAACTTTATGCCTGCAAAGGGCCAGCTGGTGTGTGGCATTTGGGACTAGTCAGAAGGTAGGGAATACACACAAGACACAGAGCGTAAGAGTGCTACTGCTGTAGCTGAGAGCTCACCTGTGCAGGAGAAGTCATCCACACGGACATATCCCGTGACACAGTCACAGCGGTAGGAGCCGGGCAAGTTAACACACACGGTGTTGGCGTGGCAATAGTGCATCTTGGCAGCACACTCATCAATGTCTGCAGGGAAGAACCACCCAGGGAAGTTACAGTCAGACTTGGTGAAATGAATAACATGACATTACAGAAAATAAATTTCATTTACAGCTCCAAAGGCAATCTGTTTAAAACTCCTGTATCATAGCAATGTGTTCCTTCCCACCATTCTTCATGAAACATTATTTCTTTTTTAATTCTGGAAAAGTAACACACAATAGGGGATTTTTTGCAGTGTTAAAAACCAAAAACTGATGCAGTTTTCAAACACATAAAATAGTGTCAAGGTATGCAATACTGAAAATCCTAACTCTTAAAGGCACAGTAGCTCTGAACAGCATGGTATCAGTTGCAGTGCTGGTCAGACATGCCATGCAATGTTTACCAGGACAGTGCAGGAGCAGATTCCACTGCCCAGTTGAACAGCGAGTACTCCACACCTCCAGATTCCCCCAAGTGCTCTGGCAATGTCCTGTCCCTGAAACACAGTTCTGCTGCAGGAGTTACTGGCCAGGGCTCTGTGCCCCTTCCCCATGTCACACAAGCAGAAGACTGAACCAGTCACCTAAGCCCATTTTATCGTTTGTATCACGTCAAAGCAACAAAAAACCATGATTAAGGAGCAGCAAAAACTTGACCTCATGTCTCTGCTAAAGCAATCTCTACTGCTGCTGCAAATCCAAAATCCAAAAGTGTTTTCACAATAGTGACTCAAACCTATCATTTACTTGCCTGTTTAAATATCTCAAAGCTCTGTGATACAGTAAACTGTAAAATCTTCCCCCTTCCTTTTCCACAAACCCAGAAATTATACTGAAGAATTTTCTCTATTTTTTTCTCAGCAGGATAGATTTTCTGCTTAGCAGCACAGATTTTACATGAAGTAATTAATGGTTTTCAAAATATTAATTCTAGTGTTACATACGTCCAACACAAAGAAAGATGAATCAGAGACATTTTCTCCCCGTATTACTTTCTTTTCGTTATTGATTGCTCACATTCAAGAAAGGTATCAATTGACAACACAGCTGAAGAACCTCCCCGGCTGGTGGAGTGCCAATGAGTTGGTCACCCCAACAGAGCAGTCTCCTATCCCATCCCTCTGCACAGCCATCTAGAGTCTCCCTTCTGCCTCCACACACAGTGCTTATGCAAACACAGCAAGTGACAAGCACCAAAACATCAGCACTCAGCCCCAGAAAGGCAGGGTGTGGGGGGGAGTTTAATTGTGCAGATGCTGAGTTCTTGGTTACCTAAAATCAGGTATCTTGTTTAACCTTCCTAAAGTGAAGCAGCTGCAGTTGAGATACAGCCCCATTTCCCAGGCTCTGAAAATGAAACACATGCCAGTTACACTCACACTTTCAACATTACAGACATCTGTCCAGCAGGAGCTACCAGTTAAATCTCTTCATGCTGGCCAGCGAACAGCTGTCAGTTGGCAGCGATTTCTGACTGCTGCCAACTGGGGATGAATTAGAAATGATGGCCTGGAGGCAAAATACTTTGTATACCACTGCAAACACCTTAAACTATCTTATTCTTGCATTTCTGTTGTTTCAGTTGCAGTGCCACTTGATGAAATGAATTTTAAAAAGTCAGGAGCATCAATATATGAAAGAGAAAAGCCAGGAAAAATCCTCCCACATGTCTTGTTATCACACCACTGAGTGCTCGAGCCACTTGGGAAACACTCAGGTGTTGATGTGTGTTCACACTGATCTGCTTGCAGACTATTTTTAATAGGCTTTTGGAGCATAGCTTTGAGGAGTTTTACTCTTGCATATCTAATAATTTTCTAGCATAAAAGGAAAAGGAATGAAAAGATGTCTGCAAAGAAAGCAAGAACGTCAAAACAGCAACCAATTCACCTGAAAATTAACCTTATGCATCACCCTTCATCTCCAGCTCCCTCACTACACTTCTCTTTCTTCTCCCAAGGGGAAGTGAGAGGATTAAAAGTCTCAAAGGTGAAGGAATTTGAACTTCGATTCATTGCAAGAAAGGCCCAGATTGCTGTAACAAAAAATATGAGAATTCCCAGAGATAAAAAGAAAACTCACAACCTATATGAAAATACTGCCATGAGCGAATATCTCAAAAGGAGACTAAGGACTTCAAATGATGACTTGACTATAAATAGAAGAACTGAGAAAAACTGGCACTGGGTTGCTGCAGAAGCCCCAGAGCCCAAGAAGAAAAAGCCTGGGCCTAACAAAGGAAGCAGAAGTAAAAAAAAAAAGATCTGTCTCTTCAAACTTTGTTCATTTATTTAACTGTCTTTGCAATCTTTAAGGGTTACATTTTCCATAAACCATTTCATCATTTCAGGTTTTCTTTTACCTTTGCAGTATTAGCCTTCTACTAATACATGCATTTTCTTTAGAGAGAATAATATTGAGAGGTCAAAACTGGCAACAGCATTTTCTTATTAAAGCCTGTAGGGCAACACTAAATCTGTTGCTCTGGACCACAGTTCTACAAATTCTTGTAAAATGTTAGGTACTCATCACGAAAAGCTTTGAGTTTTTACTTAATATTGTTAGAGTAAAACCCATAAAGCACACAGTGGTATATATCAGCTCAGCTGTAATGGAACTCAAATTGTGATTCATGTGTATGGATTGCTTGTCGCATTTGAAATATTAAAGCTCATCTTCTAGTGGTCTTCTGAGGTGACAAAAATACATGATTTATGTTTCTCTCTAGGCTGGTGAAGTAGTTTGTTTTTCTTTTAAAAAGGTATACTTATGGTCTTTAAAATGAGACTTGACACACCGTAATTATCATGCACATATCACCAGCTTCCAACTACATCAGCTCCCACTTGGCAACAAGAGACATTTGGGCTCCAGCTTTCAGCAAGGACTGGTGTGTTACAGGGTGGATTGGCCTGGGAAGCAACTGTTATCACTGGGTTCAAGTGTCTCCTCAGCAGTCAGTGAAACAGGGTTCACTGCTAGTGCAGGGCTCTCTTTACAGCATTACTCACACACCCTATAGCTAATTAGCTATCACTATTACTCTTTACTGCAATAAATAGGGTTTGTGAACTCACAGGCAATAATAAAAGATACTTATTAGTTGTGCCAGTGCACTCAGCAATGCTGTTGAGTACACTGGGACTAAAACACAAGGAAAGTATCCCAGTTGAGCTGCCTGCTCAGCACCTCACAGGCAATTTGCCTCACTGCGTCACCTCATACCAACCAACCAACGGAACAAGGTGGGAGGGGAAGACAATACAAATGGTGTTCAACCCATGGCCAAGGAAAGAGGCTTTCTCATCTGCAAATGTACTTTACAAACTGTCCAAACCACTTAACTCTTTTCATGCCCAACTTGGAATCCTATTGCTAAATATCTGTAATGTTTAAGGATGACAGTGAGACACCAGATCTCAACTAGAGCATCTCTTTACTGTTTGTCCTCTCCAACAAGTCACATCAAACCAAAATAATTTCGGCTGCAAAGAAGGCACAGTTCCTATTAATGGCAGTGCGAGTTTTGTCCATTCAGCCAAAGGTGAAGCGGACCCATTGTTTTTTAAACTGTTAGTCCTGTAATAATCATGAGGGAACAATCTTGAAACAAAGCACTCTCTGCCTCTGGAATTGTACACCACCGTTTGCATGCACTTAACAATAATCACTTTACACATTAGTAGTGTCATCACCTGTTGTTTGGGGCTTCATTTTCAGTTTAGCTACTAAAAGACAGGAACATACAAACCAAAACAAAATGAAACTGACTATGAAGTGTTCCAGAGCACTAACAGATTACATATTTGTATCAGAATCAATTACTCTATTTGCAACTATCTCCCAGTTACTCACTTTCCAGCTGGGGACTATATTTTACCAAACTCAATTACAATTTTTGGAAACTCTGTAGGGAAGCAAAGGCAGAAAATCAAAAACGGGGGGAAGAAACCTCAGCTTTGCAGAAAGCTCTGATCTCTAATTCATGATTATTAATGGTGGGGAGGATTCCCTTCCCCTCCCCTCTTTTTATTCAAGCCAGTACTATGCATTGACTTGAAATGTATTAGACCCTGGTCTAAATAATCAGGATTTTTAAAAATGTGAAATCAAACCCTGTTACTATTTAAATAATATCAAATGTTAACATATGTTCACAAGCTGATGGAATCGTATCAATGAAGTTTCCAAAACAGCAGAGCACAACTGGAGCATGAGACAGGTCCTGAAATTTTGGCCACCTTATGCTTATGCAAAAACGAACACATGCCATTTTCATTCCACTGACTTAGCAGCTCCTTGTTCACTATATTTACTTGCTCTCCAAATTTTCCCTGATTCTGTCCTCTCCTGCTCTTATCTCCTTTCCACTGTCAGACTCACTTGACTTCAGTTCCACCTGCCTTTCTATCTTTCCTTTTCACCCTCCCACTGCCTTTCTAATACATCTCATGCATCTAACATACCCCACACCTGGTTTTTACCTTCAGCACAGGCCTGGTTTCTCAAATTGTGCACTAGAACACTCAGGGAGCCATAAAGCATTAGACACAGCAGTCAGCGGTTCCCCATGAGCTGGAAGCAGCTCAGCCTCCCCCAACTGCCTGAGTAAGAAGAGACTAATTACTGGCAGCAAATGTTTAGGCTAGCCTTAAAACTGTTTACCAACAACTGTTTACCAGCTTCCTTGGTAGCAATTCGTCTTCTCCAAGGCAGGGCAGCAGTGCAACTCTCTGCCTTGGGGATGGAACTACTGCCCATTCAGAGGCAAGGAAAGAGCCCAAAACAAGAGCGGACAAGCCGAAGCAAAAAAAGTCCCTT
The DNA here is from genome assembly GCF_965178545.1 of Coloeus monedula. Taxonomy (NCBI): domain Eukaryota; kingdom Metazoa; phylum Chordata; class Aves; order Passeriformes; family Corvidae; genus Coloeus; species Coloeus monedula. The sequence goes on along the minus strand of NC_138786.1, from coordinate 4,315,051 downwards.
TCAACAAGGCTGAGAAATATTACCCTGATGTCATTAAGTAACTAACTAGCGAAAAATGCCTTCATAAATTAGGGCTGGTGTAATATCACCTGGGAATCCAAAGGCAATAAAATAACTATCAATATCATATCAGGAAGTATTACCACTTTGACTTTTAGAGCATCATTAAAATGGTGCAGCCTCTTCCTCTGGGCACAGCGTAGAAGTGCTTTACATTGAAAAACCTACTTTATGATCAGGACAAGAGTATCAATATTCCAAATCTGCTTTCTGTCTATTTAACTGCCCCTCTAGGGATGGAAACTGTACAACTATAAGGTTAAACAACTAAACAAATAAATATTTTAAAGCATACATTCACATGCAAATCACACTTGAACAGCCATACTTTCCACTGCAGCCTAGCCCCGAATAATCATAACATTCCTGAGAAGGACAAAAATAAAATTCAAGTGAAGGTACCTTCCTGGTCTTTATTTCAAGTGTTAAGTTTAAATACTTTTACCATTCACACTCAAGGTAGCAATTGATTTTTCTCAAAAAGAGATCACAACATTTTGCTAACTGTTTCTCAGCTACAGTAGTAAACTGCCCAGGAACATGGTTGTTTCCTAAAATCTGTCCTAGTGAAGCCTTAGACATTAAAATATTGCCTAAGTACAATACAATCACCTTCTCCATCCTTGTTATTGCTTACAATAATACACAAGTCATTAGCCTCTTCTTAATGATTCTTTGATGAAAAATATGAACATTTTTTTAAAAGTTCATTTCCATAGCCTGAATCTCCAATGACCTGATCAATTCCCGAACTCTTTGGAGTCAGGGAATTTCATCTATACTCAAAACAACACAGTCCTATCTTGAAAGGCAGCACTCAGCTCTTTAAATCTTTCTGTTCAGATTACCTAGTGTCCCTCTCAGCAAGAAGTTTTTCCTTTTATTATGGTACTAAATTCTACTTCTCTCTAAGGAAAACTGAAAATTTGCAGTTCCACTCTCCTTTGTGCCTTCTGTCATTACACTGGTAAATTATGCTGCACTGGTTGGGTCCCAAAGAACCTTGAGATCTCTTAGGATAAACACCATTTATTTAAATTGAAGTTTTCCTAAAAGATCGTTTCCATCAGTTGAAAAGCTGCCACTGATGTGTTAATATTAAAGAAAATATAAGTAATGTGGTGTTGTTTTTAACAGAAAGGAGCTGTTTTCTTAACCCTAAGTGCATTCATTTGATAAATACATTAATAGAAAATGTTCACAGACTTTTAAGTACTACTGTTTTAAAATGTTTGCAGCTACAGCTCTTAGGGATGGTTGATAACTTATTCATAAGGTATCTCTGACAGTTGCAAATAAGTTATTTAAAAAAATATGCAGCCAGAATTCACATATGATAACGCAGCTTAAGAGAGCACAGATTAAAAATAATCACAGAAACCAGAATGAAACATTTGGGGAAACAGGTTTTGGCTAACAGCAGCAGCTCAGTCATTTGCTCAAACATGCCAAAGCAACTAGGAAAAACAAGTCAAAATTCTGCTTGTACTACAGTAGCAGCTGCTATGATGTTTAGAACTAACTGAAGTTAAAAAAGATTCCTTTATCCGGGATTATTCAAGCCTTTTAATTTTTTCCTTCTAATTATTCTTTGAAACTATACTGATATTTCTATTTAGAATGCACAGCAACAGAACAGGCTACTAAGAAGTGTGCCTGAGTGGGAGTAAGGATTTTTCTTTAAAGACACTGCTGAACTTGCTCTTCCCCTCAATGGCTTATGAGAGGCCACGTAACAAGCTAGCCACTTCTCATTTTGGGAGTCTGCCTGGCCAGTGGGATTCAGGACTTTTACCTAAGTCAGTGCCACCTTCCCTGCTCTTCAACTACCCCCTGACACCTTGGACTCCATCAAGGCAGATCAATGTCTTTGAGGACATTCTGCTATAAGGGATTTGTGGATTCTGAGGAACATTCATTACATCCTCTCATGGACATTATGGCAGAGAGGTTCTTTGACACCCCCAGGTATTTTAACATACTCAGGAATACCAGCAGCTACTTGAAGTAAGAATTTTGTATTTCAGGGAAATGACCTGGTGTCCTTTGGAAAGGGAAAAAAAAGAAAGACGATGATGACTGATGCCTCTTGAACTGTATTAACTGCTCTGAAAAGAGCAAGATGTAATGACAGGTAGCCTGGGAGAAACACTGAGAAACTGCTTCATTCTGAGGCTTCAAACTGACAGAAGGTGGGTTTAGATTAGACACTGGGAAGAAATTCTTTCATGGGAGGGTGCTGAGACAAGAGCAGCACAGCCACAGGAGCCGTGGTGCCCCATCCCTGTAACAGTTCTAGTGGAAGTTGTCCTTTCCCACAGCAGGCGGGCTGGAAATAGGTCTTTAAGGTCCCTTCCAACCCAAACCAGTCTGTGATTCTATGCAACTTCTGCTGATTATAATCAGACCACTTCAACTAAAATGGAGGTAATCCCATATAAACTGGTGCTGGTCCTACAGGAGTTGCTGGGTCTTGGAACTTTGCAGGAGCAAGCCTACAACAGGAGCAGCTGTTTCCTCTTCGTAGAGTCGTACACAGGAGATTTCAGGGGTTACAGAGCTATTGCCGTATCCTCTGAGAAGAGCACTACATAATGAACAAGCAGAGACCTGTGCTCTCTCTATCCATAGTCAGAGCAATGGTCCTCACAATATTGCCAAGGACTCTGCAGCAGGTAAGAGCTAAATTCAGAGAAAGGTAAGACAGAAACTCAGAAAAAGAATGCCATTCAAATATAATGCATTTTGAAAGATTCTCTCATAAAAATATGAAATTAGAAATAAACCCATGTAGCTGTAAGTCCCATGATGATGTTAGCTTGTTTTTTAATATAAATTTTATCTTAAGAACAGCTCAAAAATTGCTGTTCTTTTTATTGTTTTTATAAAAGATGTTGTGTTCAATATTTCACATTATAAATTCTTTCATCCATCACCGAAACTTTCTCAACATTAGTAAATAATCATATTTGTACGTTATCTTTTTCAGAACAGAAGCTTTCTTAAAGCTTCCCTCCAAGTGTTAATTTAGGAATAAATAAACATTTCTACAGATGTGATAAGTAAAATGTTGGTGTTCCTAAGGTTCATTCTTGTAGATATAATAAATGCTTGCATGGGTATAGCAGCATGTACCCCATAAAGAAAATATTGCTCAACTTCACCACAATAATCATGTTTGGCAGTTCAACAGAAACTAAACAGTACAGAAAACATCAAAAACCATTGGCTTTTCCTGTCCTCCATCAGGTATGCTGTGTATTTTTCCAGAACGCGGGAGATGTTTTGGGAATCTCCTACGTGTAGTGGAGAAGATAGTGGAAATAAAAAAGCTTATCACAAGGCGTATATGGGACAAATTCTTTCCACCAAAGATGGTTTGATAAGCCAAACAGTAAATTGTGAGCTATCCTGTCCCAGTCTGCCAGCACAGCACATCTCTGGGCAACTCTGAGCTTTAAAGTTCGGAATCAGCAGTTTGACTCTGTTCTCCATCACTCCCTTGCTAAAACCCTGAGTACAATGACAAGGGTCTGATCTCAACATGTTCCCTCAAGAATCCACACAGACCAACAAACACGTAAAAATCTGTGAAGTCCAATCCCTTACAGAAATGTTGCTCACCAGTGCAGCACAATGTGCTTCCCTGGGACACAGAGGGACCTAATTGCTTTCTCCTGGCTAGAACCCAGGACGGAAACCTCACCAAATTACTACAGAGAAAGAAGTGGGAAGAATTATATATAATAAATCTAACTGGACTACTCTCCCTTAGTAGTACTCTCCCTTAGCACCACTCTTTCAGCCATTTTTCTTCTTCAAAGGCTCTTAATGCACAAGAATTCATGCTAAATCCAACTACTTCATGCTTAGCTGTAAGAGCTGCCATTACAAAAGTCTACTACAAATAAAAGGTTATGCTGCCACTGCTCACAAATATACTACTGCCCATTAGAAAACAAAGCAAAATAATCACCTAATTCTCAGGAAAATAGCTCTGTTCCCTAAAAAGATGATTGCTCCTACTTTACTACATAAATGTACTCCCAAAGCCAGACTTGCTTTGGCTTTGATTTCACTTATGAAAGAAACTCCTGGATCTCAGCAAGCACTAAATAAATACTGCTGTCAGAAAAGGAATTCAAGATTTCTGTAACAGATTCACCTCTTTATTTATTGTTATTTTTCAATCTTTCCAAACATTCTGAGAGATACCAGTAGATGCTTATACAGGGGGAGGGTGGAAGGGAAGAGGTGAGGGAAATGCTGTTTTTCTCTAATCTTCCGTTCACCTGTATTAGCCAAGCAGCACAATACATTGAAATAACTCTATCCATTTTCATTCAGCTCATACCTTACCTTTTCAATCCCCTCTATCTCATTTTACTAATGGCTAGGGTTGAACAATGGATTACTGTATCAAAATGAGCAATTCTTTCTTCATGCTGTTGTACTGAGAGCAATTATATTAAATATCTCATTCCATCAGCACGTGTCTTATGCCACCATGCACTATTTCTCTTTCACTCTCTATTTTTTGCCCAATACTCTTACCCAGTTTGCCTCCTTCTATCTATGTCTGCCATATTGACTGGCTTACTCTTTCAAATCCACACAGATGCTATCTTCAAATGATAAATTGTAGAAGGCTGCCCATGTAATTGATCTAGAATCCTTGTGCCCACAGCAACAATTTATTGTGGCATTTTGAAGGACGCTGTAGCTCTCTGAAAAATTAAATGCTTATGAAAACTATATGGGGCTTTTTGGGGTGGTGTCTTTATCTTGTCCGAAAAAACCTAGTCGCTGGACAGCTACTAGTCTGGTGTTTTATAATGACTTTTAGTATATATTGTTATAATAAATGAGACAGATAGTATCTTAGTAGCAAAAATCTATCAAATTAATGCTCCACAATTTAGGACTGAAGTAGTTTTTTCACTCAAGGACTATCTGTGCAGCACACAGGTAACAGAACAATATTGTCCCATGCTGGCAAACAGCAACTGGGCCCTATCTTCTCTATTTATGGCCTTCATTTTCCTAACTACTCTCTTAACATCATTTCAACAATTCATTATACAGCTGTTTCCATTACCTCTTGTTCCCCTCTCCAGCTCTGATGAAAAATCTATGAAGAAACACTGAAGTGGCAGACTCATCACCATTGCTGAGTTGGCAGCAATGCCTCTTCATTGCCACATAATTCAAACCAGCTGGTTCCACATGATAGAGGATTTACTGGTTTTATTTTCATGGGCCCAAATTATTCCCTGTTAATCAGGTTCCACGGAGGATCAGAGACAAATATCATATTCAGATAAGGAAATTATGGATCATTGCAAAACAGTTCCTTTCCGAGTATCCCTCAGAGCCATGCTAAGCACATTTCTGTGTTTCACATCCTTGCTATGCAATGTAGTCTTACTGTTTGTGCCTTTTTAAATTTAATTTCATCTACAATGTAAAAATAAACAATGAAGCATCAGCAGAATAAAAATACCTAATTTTAGATATTATAAATATTTTTCCCTATAAACACAATCTTAATTGACATAACTGAAAAGTGCAAGATGCATCTCTCTCCCAAGCAAATATGATAATCAGGTGTGATTTATAGCACTAGTTAGTAAAAGAGGCATTTTTGGTTTGGAGATTGCAACAGTACTGCATTCCTTAGGCATAACCTGAGGTGAGATAAGCAAGAGGAACAGTAAGAGGAGGTGGGAGGGGAATCCAACAGCTGATCATAAAAACATTCTTTACCTGCAACTTTATGTTCTGCCTCAACACTTAGTATGAATTTTATTTTAATTGCTTTGCTCTTGGCTATGAAATTGAACTGGTGATTTAACGCTTTCCCCTTTGATAACACAGTCACATGTTTAGCTGCAGTTAAGAAAAGAAGAAATTGGAACACTCAGGTCCTTAATATTTAATTTCTAGTAACTCTTCATCTAAATTACTACATAGCCCATCATCATAGAGAGTTTTACAATGTATGTTTTACATGTGTTTCCTTTATCAGTATCAGCTACTGAGGAATACACTCAGAGATTCCCTCGACTTCCACCAAGACGAGTGGTCAGAGCACAAAGAAAGAATGGAGCAGAGAGGTGCAGAGCCAGTCCCTCCCAGCCATGAAAGCTATCTGTGAGGGAGTATGTTGCTTGGTTGATGTTTTAATGGAAGATCTGGAATGGGCACCTGCCCTCCTGCTAAGAGCCTCATTGCAAACAAGTTTCCTGAGCTTTCCAGAAGCAGGGTTTTAATTTGTAGTACACAGCACACCTTTGGGAGTAGAGGTTGGGAAAAGAGGCAGCATTATGTTGTTATTTGTGATAGTAAATTACTGTTTTATTGCCAGCACCATTACATAAATTTCAGAGCATGTTATCAGCAATAAGGCCCGATTCCAGCATGGCCATATCTGGCTTTTACCAGCTCTTCCAAAACCCAGGAAAATTCTCAGTAAAATACAGGACTGCACAGCAGGGCAGTGGCAAAGGCATACATGAGGTTAAAGTAATCCTCGTGAGAGTTAACAGAAAGACACTAGGAGTTTAATGGGCTTTGAACCAACCTACTGAATAGTTTGCGTGTGTATACACATATTTGTACACTGCACAGGGAGGTGAATCAACAAAGATCTCACCCTAAATGCAGAGAAAGAAAAGGAGGGTTAAATGACTGATTCCAATTGCTGTGTTCTGACTCAAATTTTAAGCTAAATTAAACTTTATTTAATAGCAAAATAGTAACCCTTAGATTGTTTCAATGGAACCTTCATGTATTTTGTCTCTGCAGAGAACCATTATGAAAACCATGTGAGCTTCCATTATCAATATAAAGATGGAAACTTCTATAGATATCTAATGCATTTTCACCATCTTGATTAAGAAGGAAATTCTGGCCTGATTTCATTGGTCATTCTACATTAGTTTTAAATAAATGATGAAAAAAATAAAGATAGCAGAACTAGACAAGCTGTGGATAGAAAGTCAATACCAAAAATCAATACAAAATACTCCTCATCCCAATGGTTTCCAATGCTTTCTCCTCCCTCCACATACATTTCAAGCTACTCTTCACTTTTTATTAACAGCAGGGTAACCTTGTCACAGTGTGGCACACAGCATGAGGTCACCCACACAGCAGAGTCAGACAGGACACTATGAAAACACACTCCCACTGCTAGAGACTTTGAAAAACATGGAGTGATAATTGTCAAAGTAAACCTGCTCCACATATAATTCATGAGATTACACAATAAAAACTTTTAAGAGTCTCTGAGATTTTTCCTGGACCAAAGTTCTCAGTTTTATAACTGAAAAAGGTTTTGAGAATACAAATCTCTTGTCAGTGCAAATCGATACACCTATACCAGCATAAAATGTGGAATATTAATTTGTAGCTTCCAAGTACAGAAGAGAGCTAGTAGGCACTGGTAGGACTTGGTCCCCCACCACACCTGGCTGCTGCAGATTACTACATGGAGCTTGAATCCCAGAGTTAAAAAAAGTAATTCACACTTCTTCCTTTAGTAAGTTAAGGTACACTGTTCCACTAATCTGTCATCTGTGCACGTGTCCCTATCCTGAATATCCTTTGCTTTCCTGCACAGCAACAGCAAAAACATCGCCTCCAGAAAGGTAATGACCATGAAAACCTCCTACTTACTCACAAGAGGAATAACAGCACTTCTAGAATTGCTGCAAACAGAAGTGAAGGGAGAAGTCACTGCCTATATTTCCTTCCTTACAATGTCTGCCCTTTGATGGAAAGCAGAGGAAGCACCTTAAAAAGGTTGAGAGTAACAACACTAACAAGGAAAAAAGAAATTTCCTTAATGTTTGGGAAAAGAAGAGATGAAACAGTGTAAGAGGGAAGTAAGGGCCTAGATGTTAACATATACACACATGAAAACAGCTCCTGCTGATGGGCTGTAACACAACACTGAGATGACTGTAAAACTGAAAGAAGAACACAAAACATTACATTTCCACAACAGTCAAAACCCTTGTATCACAATCCAAAGGTGGTTGTCCTCCCCAAAACCACAGTTAGAACAGCTTCTTCTGCTGAGAAAGCATAGAAAGAGAATTTCAGAATTTATGCCACTGTCATGTGTACCGCATGACTTTCTACAGAAAAGAAACTCTCATTTTACTGTACTGGGTTTGCATGGCAAGGTTTTGGTAGCAGGGGGTCTACAGGGGTGGATTCTATGACAAGAGGCCAGAAGCTGCTCCCATGTCCAACAGAGCCAATGCCAGCCACCTCCAAGACAGACCCCTCACTGTCCAAAGCTGAGCCCATCACCAACACTGGCAGCACCTCCATGACAATATACTTAAGAAAGGGTAAAAAACCTTGCACAAGAGCAGCTGGGAGAGAGGACTGAGAATGTGAGAAACAGCTCTGCAGACACCCAGGTCAGGGCAGAAGGTGGGGCAGGAGGTGCTCCAGGTGCCAGAGCTGAGGTTCCCCTGCAGCCTGTGGTGCAGCCCAGGGCAAGGCAGCTGTGCCCCTGCAACCCATAGAGATCCACGGGGATGCAGAGATCCACCTGCAGCCCATGGAGGACACTCACATCAGAACATGTGGATATGCCCTATGACCTCAGGGACAGCCAACAATGGAGCAGGCTCCTGTTGGGACCTGTCACCCCATGGAAAGGAGCCCACACTGGAGCAAGTTTGGTGGCAGGACTTGTGACCCCATGGAAGGGATGCACACTGAAGCAGCTCACAAGGAACTGCAGCTCATCGTAAGGATTCACACTGGAACAGCTCATAAAGGACTTTCTCCTGTGGAAAGGGCCCCATGCTGGAGCAGGGGAGAGTGTGAGGAGGAAAGAATAGCAGAAGCAAGGCATTATAAACTGGCCATAACTCCCATTCCACATCCTCCTGTTTCTTGGGGCAAGGAGGTAGAAGAGTCAGGAGTGAAGTTCAGACTGGGAAGGGGGAGGAGGGGGAGATTTAAATTTGTTCTTATTTCTTATTATCCTACTCTGACTTGATTGGCAATAAATTAAATTTATTTCCTCAAGTCGAGTCTGTTTTGCCTATGATGGTAATTGCTGAGTGATATCTCCCTGTCCTTATCTTGACCCATGAGCCTTTTGTTCTATTTTCTCTCCCGTGTTGTTGAGGAAGGGAGTGATAAAGCAGTTTGGCAGTAACCCAGCAGGTAGCCAAGGTCAACCCACTTAATTTACTTATTGTACACTAGGAATTTTATTTCCTTTAGCATGCAAAAAAAGTAATGTAAGCAATTTTATCACCATGTTTGTGCCTAAAGAATGAAGAATCAGAGACATTTATTATGGTAAGGCAAAATCAAAATTTTTCAAGTTTCCACTCCACTTAAGTCCTTAAGAATTGTGCTAGTAACTGTCATTTAACAGCTGATAGGTGCAATTTTAATTAAATAGGCATTGTTTTTCATTAAGGTGAGTCAGGTACTGAAACCCTATTGAGTCATAAACCCATCATTTAACACAACTGCCAGCCTTTTTGAGTCAATTCACTTGATGTTCTGTGAAATCACAGGAAAGGAGTGGCTGTTGTATCTAGACTGCATTCCTATTTCTGGGTATAATAAATGTCAAGGAAAAATTAGTAATGCACAATAACAAGACTTGTACACAGAGCACATGCTGCTTTCTCACAAAGCACCGATATTCAAGATTTAAAAAGACTTTTTAAAAAGTCATCCACCTTCTTCCAATAAAAAACAGCTTCTCATCCTCCTATAGTGCTTTTCACAAACCCAGATTGCAAAGAAGTGAAATAATCTATCGACATAATAGACTGACCAGTCTAACAAAGCTGAATATGTATGTATATATACGTGTATATACATATATATAAGTTTTTCTCTTTAAAAATCAGTTTCTATCTACCTTCCAGTTTTTAACAAATCTTAACAACTTTGTTCCATAGTTCTACCCTCTTACTATCTTGGCAGCCCTAAAACACCTCTTTTGTCTAGTCTACAATCCTGAATACATGAAAAGCTCCTCTTTGACTGCTCAGGCACAGATTAGAAGACACATTCAGTCCATCCATTCAACCAACCTCTACTTATCTAACTTCTGTTCTTGCCTCATAAATCAGTTCCTACAAGCTGTTCTTCACTTTTAGAGTGCTTTCTGAATAGCATTCTATTTATTAATTTTACATTTTCTAACCCAATGCATCACATGCTCTGAACTCTGCTTCTGAATCATCACAAAGATTTTGGACGGGTAAAATTATATGCTGCTTTGACCTTGTAAAACTATCCCAGAACTGTTAAAACAGTTTTAGAGAATGCATGAAGGAAGAAAACTATACATGAATAGTGAAATCACTGTCATTGAGTTACTTTTAGGCATATGTAGGGCCATAGAGACTTCCCAAAGAAAAGAAGACAGATACAAATTTCTTATAAATACAATTACATAGCATACAATTTGCACTGATTCTAGGTTATTTAAATCTTCTTGCTGTTTTCCAACAGGTACTAGATTCTTGTATTTGGATAAATGCCCCACAAATGTGCTACTACTTAAAATAAAAGGAAGACACATCATCATGGATGATGGGTACAGGATATTTTCCTCAGCTTAAGGACAAGATCCAGCTCATGAGGTGCACTAGAACACCTGCACACAAATTTGCAGCTGATAAAAAACCAAGTATTTGACATCCATACTGTTACAAAAACTGGTATTCACACATGTATCCATATATAAAAATTCAAAATAAATTAAAACAATCCCTAGTTCCCCCACGCAGATCCAGGAAGGGCTATGTTCCCTGAGCATGCTGTGCTCATCTTAAATAAAGGCATCCTTTAACACTTCACACCCCTGAGGTCTCTGTCTGAGCATCCTAAGCACAGGCATACAATTAAAGGGACATCCCATACTGCAGTTTATTCAGGAATCAGTAACAAAAGACAGGCACTAACAAAAGGTAGATAAAAATTCAGAAGCATCCAACTTCATTCAGTCACAGGCAGTTCTATAAGACTTGGCTAGTAAATACCAAGAGCATATTCAGGGTATCATTACCCATATGCTAAAATCCACATTTGGTTCTATGTCAGAAAATTAGCGTGTTATAGTATCACATATTAAAACATATGACTAACCAAGTTCTTGATGTAACAACAAAATATTTTAATAATAATTCAAATATCTAATAACATGAACAGCTTGTTTCCGAGGTGACCAAAGTGAATCATGTTTCTCACCAAATTTCCCTTAGGTACAGCCAGCTTATTACTACCTTGAAAAACTATTTTTTTCTTCTACTGACAGTATCTCTCAATGGCTGCTCTCTGCTGTCTTCTCTGATGGGAAAACAGTTCATATTTTTGAGTACAAATCTCACTGGTTTTTATTTCTGCAGTGTTGCAATTCATCAATCTTGCTTTTAATCTGCCATTTTATCTGGTGTCCGTGTAAATACTGATAGCTGATGTCTTACAACCCACCCAAAAGGCCCAGACATCTTGAAGACATAAAGGAATTGATGGTTTGACAATACCTATTGATACAAGCTGATGTACAGTATGCAGAAATATGTATTGTGGCTTGAGAGAATAGTCTCCGTGCCTGCTAGACTTCTGAATTAACCGTAAGCCACAGAAGACACATTTCTTAACTCAAAAGCACTTTTGGACAGACATAATTGTCTTAGCTTCAGCAGAGGTAATTGTAAGCAGTTTTGTGTCTGAAAGTAAAAAGAATAGTAGAGAGCAAAGAACTGAAGTCTGCCATGACAAGGGGCACAGATGGCTGCAGACCAAAGCAATGATGTTCTTTGGATGTTCCAGCTGGACTGGAATATCCATCCAACTAGAGATGTTAGCCCAGCATTGCACCTGAACAATGATCACCTGCAGGGTATTACACAGAAAAGGTAGGCCAAGAAGTACATGGTCTGGGGTTTGATATCTTAGTTATACTACTAAATATAAAATCATCTCATCATGTTGTTAGAGAGAAAAGCTGCACAATTCAGAGACTATTTGGTTCACTGCTATGAGCCTCCTGTTTGCCCCAAACAGCAAAGACACAGCAAAAAACCACAGGAACGTAAGACTAAGTGTAATAACAAACCCGCCGGACTCACCAGCCCCATTCCCACAATAAATAAATAAAGCCCTGACAATTTGGCTGCCATTGCAGCAATGCAATTCACATGAGCAGAGCCCTCCCAGATATGGATTTGACAGTGTGCCTAGACTGCAACACGTGGTGACCAGCTGAATCCAAACGTGGCTGCGATGTTCCGTCCAGCCTGAAAGGAGAGGAGGAAGATGGCCATATCTGCCCTTTCTCCTTCCTCACCTCATCAGTCACATCCTTCCTCTCAGCACTGCAGAGCACTGGGGCCATGATGGCAGGAGGCTGCAGACCATCAGATTCCTTTGGAAACCACCAGGAATAGCCCAACTCAATGTGGTGTCTCAGACAACTGAGGAGAAAATTAGGCTAACTCCTTTCAAATTTGAGAGAGAGAAAAAGCAACCTACACCCAAAATCAAAGAGCTGTTTTGGAAATCAGTCTGTAAGTCTTCCCTGATGTGTGACAAGAGCCTGGACTATCACCATGGACTCTAAAAGCACTTTTGAACATCAGTTTGTCCCTGCCCCTGTGTCTCAACCCTAGAGCTCAAAGAGATACCCTACCTGCAATGTCTCAGAGGAAGTGACAACTTCTGAAAGCACACCAACAAATGGTTTCTACACTGTGAAACTATTTCACATGCAACGACCAGTCCTTTGGTAAAGTGTATTTGCCTCAGTGTTCAGCTGCCATTTTCACCCTCAGCCTCTGAAAGAAAAAACTCTGCTCATTTATAGAAAAAGAGGGAGGTCAAGACTACGAGGTGCAACATTGTCCAGTCCTTCATGCTCGCTCACTGCCATTATTGCTTTTACTCAGTGGCAAAGACAGATGGGGGAATTTCTCTCTTCACAGCTGGCAAGTTCTCAAATTCTTAAGCTGACAGCCATTTGTGTTTAGAATACAGACTTACTCTTGGATCTTAACCTTCCTAAGTAAATGTCACGATACACATATGACAGTGGTCAGGGAGCAGCAATATCCTGCTTTAGTTCTCCACCTGTATATTTTCATAGCTTTTCTTCAGAGGTTGTAAGGTTCACAGTCTACTGTAGCATGTGGTACTATAGCTGCGGCAAGAAAGTGTGAAAAGATCATAATACTACACTAATTTCTTCTTATCTGTTTGTTATGTCAAAAGTACCCATTAAAAAAAAAAGAGAGAAAAAAGATAAAATATACCTGTAGAAGCTAAATACAGGCACAATGAAAAAGTATTTATTCCCTACCAAGCTGATAATCCCCAGTTTGTACTGTTAGGAACAATGAGATTGTCAGTCATTCTCAGACTCCTAAATATTTTAGAGAGCTTTCCAAAGACTACATATACAACCTGAGAGTCTCTCCCTAAGGAATGAAAGCAGACAAATTTGGTACCAGAAAAGCAGGAGATGGGGAATGCAGAACAGGCAGCTTTTCAGGAACAGAGAGTTCACTGAACCTGACCTGCTCACAAATCAAAAAAAAAACCCAAATAAGTCCAGTACTAGAAATCATTGTTGGGGTTTTTGGAAGATATTTAGCAGATATTGATGAATTATTTTTATTTTAAATAAATAGATGACATGACAAAAAATATGGTTTTGACTTACCATAGAGTATTCATTTATTTAGAACAAATTAAGAAAGTAGAGCTGAGTTAATACAAATAAAATACTTTTTGAAGAGTGTGATATTTCTGAAATAACACCTTTCAGCCTTGCAAGGGAACAAGCGCCACACACAGAAGACAGCATGGAGAGGTTTGAACGTGGGTCTCTCCCACCGGAGACCATTCCAACCAGAGTTTGGAGAAGCAAAAATAGAGTATCAAAGGTCTTCCTGTTTGAGGGGGTGCACTTCCTCTCTTGGGACTTTTTTGTTTGCTTTACAGCACTCTCCACGCATTTGCAACTCTTCATCCCACTTCTGTATATTTCATAACATCTTAATTACTCTGTAAAAAGCTGAAACACTGACTACTGCTTCTGTAGAATTACTTTAAATGTAAGAACTTTGTGAGATACATTTTCTGATACCTTCTTCAGAGATACTAATTCCTATGCAAATATGTGGAGCCACAACAGGCTTTATGCAAGTAAACAAACATAATTCAAATTCTAAAAATAAAATTTATAACCAACACTACTAGAAGCAGGAGGTTGGGCTTCTCGTAACACCAAATTACAGCCTCTTAGAAGCACACATTATTCAGGTGACCTTTTAGTTATTATTTCTCTCCCAAGAGCAGATTTTTTTTGAGCCCACAGACTCACCCAACATTATAGTCTCTCTGATCCCTCCAACCTGCACATTGCATTGCTTGCAACATCAGTGGGTTTTTACCAAATTTGACAATACTGTCTCTTAGAGATAAGCTCTTATGAATATTGAATCATCCCTTTCTTCCCTTCAACCTGAGCCTATCTGCACAGGTAATCTTGCCCCTATATTTTTCTCTTTCTTGTCCAATCTATACTTTTTAGTAAGAGCATTGCTTAAAAATGTAAGACATTCTCTAAATCTAATGCCTAAACTGTACCTGTTTAAATTCCCTTGAGCAGGCCAAATGTAGGGCACTTGGGCAATTTCTGTGATCAGGTATTTCTCTAGAACTTTATTATGTATTTCACTTTGGAATATGTTTTAAGATGCAGAGTTTGTCACTAACTCAGTCTTCAAAACACAACTTATGCAAAACAACAGTGGCAAACTTGTACAAAAAACCTTTGTATGATCCATAATCTCAGTCAGAAAAATCAGACTTCATAAGGAAAACTTTAAAAAGTAAAGGTAGGAGGTATCTTGAATGAAACAGTATGTCTTGGGCCACCAATATGGAATGCCTGGTCCATGAGAAACAGCTGTCCTGGTTCTGGGAATGAGCTCTCCTAGGTAGGCAATTAACCTAAAAGGTTAATAAGAACCAAAGGGGGTTTTTTCTTTTTGCCATACTTGTGTGACAGCAATTTACAACTGATTTTCAAACTGTGACTTCAGTGGGGTTTGGCATGTTTTACAACAGGAAACAAAAAGAATTATGCAGCACAGGCATACAGTTGTTACACCCTGGCTAGCCATGGCCTTCCACAGAAGAAACAGAATTGTATCAAGTCAAATAATTTAATTGTGGATACAACAATTACACAGAAAGACACCCTTATTCCTTTTTTCCTGCTTTAGCAGCACATCAAATCGGTCTGTATTTCATTTCTCCTCACCTATCTAATTTTTTATGATGTGTTTCAGCACTAAAAAGCACACCCACCATACATATAATGTTTCCCTTTAAAACTACAGGTTGTTCAACCAAAGAGGTTCTTCTGCCTGTCCAAAATTTAAAAACTCGTAATCTCTTTACTAAAAGTTATTTTTAAAGTTAATTAAGGTGCAGTAAAACTTGATTAACTACAGGTATAAATCTGAAACTAAAATGAAGACAGTTCTAAATCAAATGCCTTATTAAAAGTTACAACATCAGTCATCAATCTCCAGAAATAAAGAGTAGAAAACAGAAAGCTATATAATGTATATGAAGCCTGGAGTAATGAATCCTGTCATCATATCCTATTGACCAGGAGTAAATCAAAAGACAAGCACAGACTGAAAACCTCATCTTTTTTTATAGTAATTTCTTTAATGATAGTTTGCAATTTTTTAACCCATGATGTGAAGTCTTCAGGCTCGTTCTTCACCTCCAATCACAGCTGAGCCTCACTGGAGACAACAGCGGGGTGAAGAATTTAAAAGCAGCAATGACCCTACAAAAAATCTGGTTAAATTAAGAAATTAATCTAACGATTGTGACCAACTTATCTTTTGACAGGTTGATATATAACAATATATATAAAAATAAGTCTACAAAGAAGGTCTGGGATTCAACAGAGCCAACTCTGAGTGCATAAGAAAGTTAACACAACTGATAGGCCTGCATTGAGCTCAAGAATATAAAGATGTAACTTTAACAAAAGGTTGAAACTATTTGGAATGAAATTTTTAAAAGACCAGCAACGATAAGAAGCACTTCAAAGAAGATATCAGGAGTAAGCAAAAAACTTACAAGGATGGAAAAAGAGAGATTGATTAAGAAGGTAAGACGTGTGTCCTAAATTAGCAACACAGTAAAAATAGTACCTCAGCTCAATCTTTCAAAGGAAAACAGACTGAATAGCGGAAGGCTCATTTCACCTAAGCAGAAGAGGATTAAAATACAGAGAAGAACTAGTTAAGGACTCTTATTCTAATATAGACTCAATGAAAGTTAACTGTGTATTCCCAAACCCGGACAAATATTCCATTTTCTCGTAAGAATAATGCCGCAAGGACAGGAACATTTACAGCATACTGAAAAAGCCAGAATATAAAACACAAATTCAGTGGCAAGTTTTCTAATGAAATTTATAAATTAATGGGAACTGGAGTTTTCCCAATATACCAGTTAGTTTCATAAACCTTTACTCAAAAACTTTGTTCTTTGGGTATCCCTGATCATCAGTGCTAAAGCAAAAGTACCACTGGGGAATACTAAATATAGATGCACTCCAAGAAATGAGAAGAGATAAACACATATTCATGTGATTTTGACACTGACTACAGCAGACTTTGGAAGAGGCTGTAATCGAGGGCATGGAGGTAGGCTTGAAGTAGCATAAAAAGAAATATATTCTCATTACTAATAGATCATCTGAGAGACATGATGAGTTTCTAAGTAAGACAGATGACTACTTAGACAAGGGCAATATAGTGCAACTAATACATCTATGTTTGAATTAAGCATCTGGCAGTGTTATCTAAGAAATCTTTATTTAAAAGGCAGACAATGAGGAGCAATATAAGAATACATCATAATATGGACAGAAACCTGTCTATGGGAGGCACTACAAGAGTCTGTAGTGGAAAAAAAAAGCAATTCTGAAGATGGAGAAATATTACTAAGTATTCTTAGGAACTAGTCCTGGGATGGATCCTGCTTAATACATTCATTAGCAGCCCCGATCCAAGGACTGGATTATGAAATGCAAAGATGATACAATTATGAGCACAGAAGAGGACAAGATCATCACACAGAGAGAATGAGATGACTCTGTGAGCTGGAAAACTGAATGGGACGAAGTTTAAAAGCAAAAGGTACATCATGACAAGACAAAGTAAGGAGGATTTCTGCTTTAAACTGGAGGTTCATCAGATTTAGGAAATGGAGGAGAAGAAAGCTGGTGGACAGAATGATTAAGAGGTGCCTATTTACCAGCTGTAAAAAGTCTTAATGAATTTCTGGGAATATCAGACATTTTCAGTCAACTCAGAGGACTACTTGGATCTCATACGAAATAGTGTGGTGACTCCTGATCACCTATTTTCAAAGCAAAACTGTAAGTATGCCCAAAAAAGGGTTTCTAAGGGGACTACAAGAATGGACAAATAACTTTCATGACAAGAAGCAAGGAAACCTTGATCCTTCCAGCCTAGTTAAGCAAACAGTGAGAATGTATTTAAGTATATTTGATTACTGTTACACATAATATGTTTAGCTTCTTCTCATGGCTAGCTCTAAATATGGACAGCATGCAAAGGAATCCAGTGGCCATGTGGAAGCTGGGTGCAACCCATCAGGGCAGAGAATGCCTTGGACAGGACCCAGCAGCGCCTGATGACCCCAGCACTGACTGCACAGTCCAAATCCAGCTTTGACTCTCGAGCCCAGGTGTCTATTGCCAACATTGAACCTGAAGTGTACACCCGCAGACCGTGTGTGAAGCTGCCTCCAAGCAGGAGCAAGGCAGGAGAGAGCACTGACTAAGTGAAACAACAAACAAGCCTTCACACATACACTAACAATAGCCTCTCACAGCAGCTCAAGAGTTACTGAGCACAAAATGGGAACCCATTCTATGATTTTTAGTGATACACATTCCTGCAAGCAACAGCTTGGATTATGTGATGTAACAGAACCCTTTCACACAGAAACATATCCCCTTGGCAGCTGGTAAAAGGTTTTGTCTGAGTAACCTGTTCAGCCATCAAGTGTCACCTTTTTGGCTAATGGTTTATATCAAAGGAAAGAACACACCTCATAATGTACATAACCAACTGTGTAATGCTACTCAGCAGGGAAATATCCCTCCTGTAACGCTGCAGTGATTACCTTATGCCTTGAAGCATGAGAGCTGATGATCTTTATCTTACCTTTCATAACTACAAATGCTACTATTGGTCATAAAATTATCCAAGCACTTCAAAAATTCAGCCACAATATTTGATTTGATGACCCTCTACACTGGGGACTAGCACAACCTCACTAGGTGTTCAATGTCTGGCAAGTCACTTGTTTTAAATTACACCTTTATTTTCATGCTGTGGAACAGGATTAGAATAACCTTCTGAATAAGTTTCACTACAGCCTTCATAAAAAAAAAAAAATTGTGAGTAGCTAAAGCAAACCTTGCTTAAGGGCTTGACTGTGACTTTTCCTTATGCTATATGTCATAATAAATCCTCTCATGCAATAGATGCCAACACTTCCCACCCCGAGCAGGTGGACTAGAAATGTGGAGGATGTGCAGAGACAATGGCTTCTCTGGCTTTCCACAGGAGCCAGCACAACCCTCACAATTTGCTGCAAGTATGTCACCACTTCCCTGCTGCTTGCAAAACCCTGCAACACGGGAACAAGGTCTCAGGGAGAGAGAGGAACCCCTGGGCCAGGGCACCTCTTGTGATAATCCTGAGCTATTCAGTTTAAGCAGCACTTCTTGTTCAGACAAGTGCCAAAAGGTACAGTTTAGCCTTAAGTCCTTTCATTTGTATTCCATTATCTTGGATGCTTAGGTGTGAAGAATACCAATACCTTCATTGTCAAAAGACATCCTCACATCTTTTCCTTTGCTTATTAAGACACAGCACTACCCAACACTCTTGTCTGAAGAAAACTCTTTTAAAACAAAACAAACTAAACGAACCCTCAACTCTCTTTGGGCTGCTCAGAAGATACAAAGAAAAAAAAAAACCCAACAGAATCAGCTATTAAACAGCAAGTAGCTCACTTGTCCTCCTACCCACCCTCTCTCCACACAAGCACTCAAGCACACAAGCTGTTTTGCTTTTCATCCCAGAACCTGACAAGGGAAAAAGGACAGATTCCAAATAGAATTGAAGCAGGTATTCTCAACAAGCAAAGCAATTTTTGAAATTCATTTCTGAGTAAGATTATGTAAGCAAAGCCAGCTAGGCTCAACCACACTTGTGTATCAGTTCCCAAAACAGCTTCTAAAAAAGGTAAAGAAGATAGGAGGTTTATTTTATATATTTTTTATTTTTAAAAAAGTTACACTAGCTCAAGAATTTATTTATTCAAAGGTAACAACATTTCAGGGGACAGAAACAGACGTTTTATCCCAAAAATCAAACCATTCTTCTACTTCTGTGTAGAGTATTCTACAAAATGAGCATCTGGCAAAGAGATCAAAAAGACACCATTTCTTTGCCAGTAGTAACATATTTAAGAGGTTGCTTGCTAGCAAACTGCCATGGCAACCACAGCAGCACCTGGGGTACAGTGTTCTCCTGAGAAACAGCACGCCTTCCCTTGAGAAACAAAATCATTTTCCAAGGGTGACACAGAAAAGTAATTTTTAAACCAGATAAGTAGCTCCAGTGACTGTAGAGTCACTGAACTCCAGAATCAGGCCTTCATTAATGCTATTTCTTTACCCAAAAACATCTATATTAAACCCAGCTCTAAATATAACACAGAAAAATGCATGCTTTAAACCTATACCAGTCACTCTCCACTTCTATATCTAACTTCATTTAGAACCGCCCAATTGAGGAACAACCCAATGTTTTTTGGAAAGAAGTCAGTAATACTGAATGTCGTTTCTGTGTCAAAAGTAGAGTAAAAACAGGCCACAATGAAATGGTCAAACCTCTCTTCCAGCCAAGACACTGAGCCTTGCACTCCCTAAAAAAACAGCCAGGAGTGGGCATGTGCCCCCCTTTCCTATCTGCAAATGTAGCTTAAATTGAAAAATATAAGCTAGACTTCTTTCTGCAATTTAGAAGTTTTATACGCAGAAATAGCCTAATGTAATCTAGTTACCAAGGGACAGAGAAAGAAAAGAAAAAGGAAAATATCAGCTATAGATCTCTCTGCATGTAAGAACATTTTTAGACTATGAAAAAATAAAAACACTGGAATGAGAGCTTTTGATGTCAAATTGACCAATAGTGCACTCGCCTTAGCTCAGCTCTTTTCTACAGAAGATTGCACATAGTGATTAAGTCAACTTTTGAGAAAAAAGCAATTCTAAAATCATGTTATTCTGAAAAATAATTTTATATAATGCATTATTTTGGAGTGCACCCTATCTCAACTACCATTTTTAGAAGACTTACATTATTGTATTGTTATACACCACCAGCAGCAGGGGAGGAGGGGAGAGGGTTGAAACACATCACTCTAAGAAAGCTTCCCTTCCCTTGCTTTTCTGGCTTTCCTTCTGTTCTCTATTCTCAAGGCTATGGGAGAAAAAAATTACACAGATCATCTCAACCAACAAAAGGGAAAATAGTGAAGATAAGTAATACTGCTGACAATGGCAGACACCAATTACCTTCTTTTTCTGATATCAAAAAAACTTCCAGTGCTTTTAACTTGCAATTTATGAATGTCACCGACTGACATTCAACTTTTGTGTTTCCAGCAGACTCACTTATTGTAATGCTAACACTTTATTAAACTTTTTTTCTTTCCCCCCTCTTTCACCTAAACTTTAAAACCTTGCCTGGAATCACTGTGCAGACTCATGCCCTTAGTAACAAAGACAAACTGGGACCCAAGAGATGAAACACTACTAGCAATCCCCACCTTCCATCTCATTTTAGATGAAGTTATTGCTGGTTTGTATTGAAAAGGCAAAACAATAATTTCCCTACTATGCATTCAGGAATAGCTTTCACTTATAATGGTTAAAATATTTCTTAGTCTTTTCTCTTCCCTTGGTCTTCAACTTCATTTAAAAATCACAGTTCTACATTCTATTAGACACTTGCTATTGGCAGGTACCATAGATGAAAGAAGATTAATATATTCAACTAATGTGTTTACTAATTCTCTTACTAGTGTCAAAATCCTATAATTAAATATTTTCTTCCAAGCATATTATAGTATGCAATTCTTGAATCAAGCAGTCATCATTTAATTTATAAATGGAAAAAGCTTAAGCCACACAAGATGGTGAACACTGAAAAAACATATTTATATGAGCTGCTTTTTATGTAGTCAGAACAAAAGTTATTTTTCTCATATGTAGTCCAACTTCTGTTTAACTTGCAAGTGTATCATCTGTCTCACACATTATTAAACACGTCTGGCATCTACAAGAAAAAGCACTTGCTTGTATAGAAGATGTAAAAGTTTTTTACTAACATTACTTTAACAATGTAGTGATGGGAAGCTCCAAATGCAAACCAACTGCCATAAGGATTTTCTCCAAGATTGACAGCCATGACCAACAGCCCACACCAGTCAGGCTTCAACATGCAGAAGGATCTTTAACCATCTTCACCAATACCTGCAATCAATTTGCTTTAATTCCTTTTTGACACAATACCTTACATTCCAAAATGCTCCCAGGTGTGAACTTGTTTAAAATGTTAAAATGGTGGTGACAAATACAACATAGTTCAACAATGACTGAAAGAACACAAGGGAAGTAAATTAAGCTTCTTCACAGAATGAAAATGGCCTCAGTTTTCTCTGCATCACTATTAACGGAGGTTTTACAGTAAGAGCTACAGCAGCCAGTAGGAGTTGCAAGCTATTTAGAGTTTCATGTACAAAGGAGTTTTCTAATGGCAGAAGCTCAGGAAGTCATGATCTCACAAAGCTCAAAATTTTGATGATAATGTCTTCATTCAATTGAAACCGCTTCAAAGCGTTCAACTGTCACGAAGTGCAAAGGCACAGACTGGTGAAGCACTTCATGTTTTCAACTTGAAGCACCTCGGCACTTCCAGCTAACTCAATGGGACTGCTCACAAGACTAAAAGCTGAACTGAGGCTGCTTCTCTGGCTAAACTGGGACATGGGAGTCAGGCACTGAATCAGTGACTCTGTTACATTGGCAAAGCATCCTCCTTCCTAACACCCAAAGGATGCAGTGATCAGCAGGAGCATTGACACAGCTATGGACAGTCAATACAAAGCATACTTTGGGCTGAGAATGAACAGTATTGGGAAGCCCTAGTGCAGTAGTTGTTTTGTTCATTGTGGGACGAGGCAGCTTTTAGCCCTTCCTTTTTCATTTGTCAGTGATAACCCCCAGAGTTATTTCAAGACACTAATAGATCAACTAAGAATCTAAGGATACTTCATGATTTACATTGTGTTCTAAAAGAATTTCTGGGCCGTGTGTGAAGCACGTGTTTGTTCTACTAATCAAATTCAATATTATTAAGTACCATTTCCACAGGGCTTGTCCTGACTCTGATATTACTCAGTGCTTTTACCTGGATGATGAAAGAAAGAGCATACAGACAAAATTTGCTAACAGTGCTAACCTAACAGGAACTACAAAAATGTTGGTGGACATAAGAATTTGAAGGTGTCTTGACAAATTGGAGACACAATTCTTTGAAAATAGAATGCAATTTGAAAAGGGCAAGGTTATACACCTACACAGAAATAATAAACTGCACTGATACTGGCTGGGAGCACAAATGAAATTGATAAATCAGTTGCTTTTCCAGAAAATAGCTAACAAAAAAAAAAGCAACACATCAAACATGAGGGTTAAAAAGCACTATTTCATGCTGCTTTGCAGCAGCCTTTTATGCATTTGAAGATTGTTACGGTGTGTGCTCCTCCTCTATGGCCTAACACCACCAGCTCTCTGAATGAAGATTATGTCAGCTCAACATCTGCTTATTCCTTGGACTTTTTCCAGCAATTCCAAATCTGTCCAGATCTGAAGGAAATGCTTTAAGTGATATGTTGCAATGCAGAGGGAAGCAAAAAATTTATTATGTTTTGTACTTCTTTCACAATGGAGCTTGCCTAATTTTGCAACAATATGATAGTGACTCATTGGACCCTCCGATATAACAGTGACTCTCTAGAACACACTTTTGTTTTTCCTTTTTGCACTATCCTATTAAATTAGGATTGAGACTGAAGCAGAGATTAGGTATTACAAAAGGTCTTCTCGTGGTAAAAGCACCAAAGCACTGGAATACCTTTCCACATGGAAGCTGTAGTTTCCATCTCTAGGGGGGTTTTAAGACAATGTTAGGCAAATATCTGTCAGGAATCCTTTTGTTAAGCTAATCCATTGCTGAGCAAGCAAAATGTACTGTACTGATCTCTCATATCAGTTTTCTACCTTTCAGCACTGGCTTTTCCCATAAAAGCATATTTTAGAGATACAAAAATATAGGAAGGGAAACAGGTTAATATTACTTCTCATTTGTCACAGCTACATGGCTGTGCCAGTGCATCTGAGCACTCTAATCCTAAACAGGGAAAAATCATACTCACAACCAGCTCCTGAAATTTTGTACATCTCATGAAAATTTGACCTGAACATACTAAAGGAAAAGCAAATGGGGAAGTAACAGCACTGACCTGAAAAAACAGTGCTTTTATATAACATTATATACTCACTGTCTTTTTTTCCTTTTCACACAAAATTCTCTCATTAAATTCTCCTTGAAGAAGATCCACAAAAGGTCTTTTGAGGTAAAAATTGCAAAAAATCATGGGTAGCTGTGTTCAGTTCCTCAGGACCTGACTTCAGAGTCTCAGGACCTGACTTCAACACCAAGAGATATTTGATGTGTGGGTGGAACATCTACTGGCATTTCCACAAAGCTCAGATCTCATTACGGAGGTGAGGCCACACAAGTAGTGGAGTGTTTGCTGATTTGTGAGAACAGGTACAAAATCTTAGGTATTAGTTCTGCCTAGACATTGCTGTAATGAGTAAAACACGGTACAGACAAGAACTCCAGGCTGCAAAATTGTCTCCAATACTTTGTTTCACACAATCCACAAAAAAACTGGAAGGACTTCTAAAAGACCTTGGATCTCTGTAGATAGTAACAAATAGCACTTGTAAATCCATCTCTTGAAACCTGACAATAAGAAAAGAGCACTGTGTTCTCAAAGCGAATAAAAGAATTCAGACAACCAAGCTTATTAACTCTCTGAGCCAAACAATTCTCAGTTTTACTTTTGGAATCTTTTTTACATTATATCAAGGATATCAAGTCAGTAAATGAAGCGTGAGCCATAAACCAGCTGAGTATTATAGATGCCTGATGAAATAATTTATTTTTTTTTTAGCGTAACACCACATTCCAGTGTCTTCTATTTCAACATGATGTTTCTACTTTCTTTTGTTTGCTGGTTCTGGTATTACCAACCAGAATACTCACCTACCCACCATCACACCATCAATGCAGGTAATTAGAACACTGCCTTTTCAGACAAGAAATTCCAGGACACATATAGATACAAATTTCTAGTTTTCTGCCACTGGTTTTAACATGTTTTTTTTTCTCACTGGGACTTTTTATGAGCTGTATGTCCAAAGACTGAGGACAATAGCGAAGTATGGCACAGAGCATTTCCTTAACTTTTGCACTAAGGAAATAACTGCACTTTTAAAATATTTCCTATTACCATCTTCTTTCATTAATATCAGAAAATATGACAACTTACAAGGATCTCAAGGATGTTACTACAGGCCTCAGAAGTTAAACCAGCAAACACATGAACAACCTTTCAGTTGGTCACCACTCTTTTATCTAAGTCTTTCATCATTCAAATATAAACTGGAGGTCTCCCACCTGTCCTTAAAATGGATCCAAATGTTACATAAAATTCTACAAGGAATTATGCTGTAACTTTGAGAACATCAGGACCTTACATTGTGCACCTGGCAAGAGTGACACACTGTGCTATCTTTAAATAATCATTGAAAGTTTACACCCTGAGGTATTAAGAAGGACAACTCATCTCATATGCACACAGCTTTTCCAATTATTAAAATTTAGTCAACTAACATATTGGTAGACATAAAAGCTTGGGTTCAAACAGCTATTTTAGAGGGCACAACTTCCACATAACTATTACCAACTCCCTAAAATATACAGGTGTCTGGTTTCTCGACCAAAATCTATAACCCTGAGGTAGATGCCAAGGCTCCATGTATAAGAGCAGGGCAATCCACAGCATGGGGTTCACATCAGCGAGCCTGCTGAGGAGAAATCTGCCCATGTTAGCTGACAAAAAAATGCAATAACAAGAGTTTAGCTCAAACCCCACCTCTCCTCCAGGTTTAGAGGTCTCACTCCATTTGACAGGGAAGACACTTACCTCTACCTCACATTTTCTAGAGAACACAGGCACAAAGGGCCAAAGCATGTAGGCTCCTAATTCCTGCTTAAGCCCTTAAAACACCCACTAAAGTCATGAGAATCTAAGGATTTAAATTGGAGATTAAGAGCTGAAGCATCTTTAGGGATTGATCTTCTCTCTCAAAAGGTAATAACCTTCTTTCTATCTTTTTTTTTTCTGGTTCCACTAGACAGCAGAGAAAGAAACAGCTTCTTCCCTTTGTGCAACAGCCCAACCATTAAATGTGTTCTGACACATTGAGCACCCAGATCGCTCCTCCACTTTAGAGGATTCACACTGCCATTTCCCTGGCCACCATCCCAACAATCAGAGCAAACTCATCTGCAGGTGAAATATGAAGCATCTTAAGTATGCTCACAAAAGGGATTCATCAGGAGATAGTGAGATTTCCCTTGTAACGCCAATGGCAAACAGAGAAGAACTGACAGCTGGTCTCTCTAACAAGAGAACTGTTTATTTTCTTTCCACTGTGCTTGCTTTCATACCCTGCTGAAACTGGTGCACTTATGTACACAAGAAAAACTTAACTATTTTCTCCTTTTCACATAGCATGTTTTTACCCAACTACATGGCAACTTTCACAAGAATCAAAGGGTTTGGTCCTAAAGGAGCTGTGAGCTCCTTCATCCCCTCAAGAAACAAAAACAGAGATTGATTAGGTGAGGATCCTAAAAACACTTTTGCAGAAGTTTGGTTGTTTTTTTTTAAATCCAGACCCACATGTTTCAAAACATCGGAATAACACAGTGATGATGAGGGGAAGGAACAAAAAACAACTGAGGATTACTTAATTCCAACTGCCCCATCAGGAAGCTGTCATTAGACATGTCCTCTTAATGATTTTAATAAATTTCTTCTTATAGAATGCATTCTCACTTTAAAAAAGAAAACATTTGCTGACCTCAAAAGCAATCTGTTGTGACTTGTAAGTTCAAACCAACATTCAATGACCCAGGCTGCCACCTGAGATGTGAAGATTGCTGTCATTTAAAGGGCCATAATAAATCTCAGGTAACTTGAATTAAGTCTGCCTTACTGACTTAAAAGAGTCATGCTCATGGAGTGTTCACTTAATTTTTTGTCTTCTGCTTAATGCCTGCAGTGGCCAATTACACCCTTAAGTATAGTTCTCTTTTGTGAAAACATATCATCTATTTCATCTACTTTGCCAACAGTAGAGATGGGATTTTTATCTGTTGGTCATGAGCACTGCTCCTGCCCCTATGGCAATGGACAAGTCTCTGGATCATTACTGCTTTGTGAAGTTGACTCCTGGTGCCCTGGGAGACGCATTCTTGGGATCCAGCATGCAGGCAGGGAACTGCAGCAACCCAACAATGCTGCACCCCAGAGGTCAGCTGCTGCTTTTGTGGGCCCACACTGAGTTCTGCTTCCACTCCAAGGGGAATTTCAGGAGCCCACAGGGAGACCAGGAAGCCTTTTCAGTAACTTTGCGCAGTAAGACATTAGAAAAAATGTCAATGCACAGATAATGGAAAAAAAATTATAAAAGGCTTGGGAAAGTACCCATACTGTGTTTAAACCACTTGTAAATAGCTCTCCATCGCTCACACCAGACCAAGCTAGAGGCAGCATGGCAAGCACAGTCAAACTCTGAGTATTTAACTATTGACTTCCAGTTCTAGTGCCAGTAACTAAAACTGCTGGTCTAAGCTTCAGAGAAAACATATGCTGATCACAGGGTGCAGTAAAATGCTCAGAAATCTCAGCAAAAATCAAGAAGCCTATTGAAAAAGTAAAAAAGTGGTGGTTTTTTTTTTTACTTTACTACACAGGTAACCTCTCCAAACAAGTAACAAGAATCAATCCCACAGTGAGAGCCTGAAGTTTGCATCAATTTTGATGAGACATTTAGAAAAACACAGGACTGGCACCTTTTGAAAGGAAAGATACTATTTACAGTAAATGAGAATTTAGTAAGCTATGCATGAGTAACCAAGCTTTGCTCAAATAATGCAGCCTCTTAGTACAACAAAATACCAGAAAGGAACAAACAAAAAAATCCAAGTATGTCCTGTATCAGTACATTCCATACAGTTCAAGTTCAATTATTGCCTCCTCAATGCACAGTTCGGCTAGTGCTGTTTTGATAGCGTTCCTATTGTATGATTTTCATGGAAAAAATTAATTACTTCTATCTGTCAGGCATCATAAGCCCCATTGCACTAAAATGAGGTTTTGTTTGTTTGTTCCTCTGATGTTTTAATTATTGTAACATGATTACAATAGACTAAAGAACAGCCTAAAGGTACAGATGTAGCTAACATCTAAAATACACTCGTGTATAAATATGTATTAGCACACACACAGCTATGGACGATGCTTCTTTCCATAAACAAGCAACTCACATAATCAAAGCTTAGAACACTTCTGTGGTACCTTCACATTATTAACATCCTCCCAAATTGCTCCTAATCACAACAAAGTGGCTTCCTGGTAATGAATAAACATCACTCATTCTTTTATGGGGGTAAAAAGGTGATGAGGGAAACACAGGAAACTTGTTGAGAGATACTTGTAATCATTAAATGGAAATGCGCAACACAAACTGTGAGGAACAATGACTGATCATACTATCTCATTTATCCTCATCCTTACGTCTCACTATTCACATGCCACTCAAGACAACCTCCACGGTTAAATATCAGTCATAGACTCGTTTAAGCAGGGAAAGACCTTTAAGATCATCAAGTCCAACTGCTGTCTTAGACAAGCAATACATAGTGAAATAGTAACCGCCAGCTCACAAGCTCTTGCCTTCTACCTATGCAAAAGTGGATTTAGAAATTTGGCGGGGGAGGCAGGGAAACGTTGATCAGCTATTTAAAGAACTCTCAACTCTCCATCTTTTCCACTTCAGAAAGAATCTTGGTACCCAAATATGAATAGACCAATTATCAAAATGGGCAATATTATAAAATTGCAATTTAAAGACAGAGAGTGTCAAAAAGAAGCAATGCCTCATCTTATTCTGTAAGGAGCAGGTTTGATTTCTAAGAGTTAATGACCATTGAAAAATCCTGTCCAAAAATACAATACAGTATCCTACCTACAGCAGTAGAGTTAGACTAGATCCAAAGTTATTTTACTGCTTGTATTATTATTGCTACTAATGTTGGGGTGTCATGTGGTATTACACAAGACTGTCATCTATGGAACAGGCTCTTTGGGAAACGAGCAGGAAGAATTGATGTCTACACAAGAGAATCATGAGAATTCTGGAATTTTGCCTACTGGATGGATGATGAGCCAACCTCCATTGACATGTCAGGATTAGTGAAAATAAAGTATTTAAGTTGAAAGCGATGTAATTTCAAACAAAATTCCTCCCCACTCTGGAGCAGCAATATCAAAGAAGAGTGTCTGATGTCGCTGCACATACAACATTCCTAACTCAGTTTATCCCCTGTAGCTCCAAACAGTTTACCTGATGATACAGTCTTTTACTCTACAGGACAAAATACCTGCTACTGCAATATATGTATTTTTCAAGAAATAACAGTGCCAGCCTTTTTGCTACTTGTAGGATACTTATTTTTATGTCACGATGAAATGATTTCAGTATCATCTCTTTAAGTAATACTTTTCCAAGACTGAAACGAAGAAATTGTACCAATCAACCAAAATTTCTTTTCCCCAAAACATTTTTTTCCAACTAATTCATTTGAAAAAAGAATAGAAAGCTCATGTTCCCTGTGTCCTTAAACCAGAATGAGGGTATAAGGCCCCTGTCCCAACTCTCCAGTCTCAGAAGCAGCATTTCAGTCTCCTTTTTCTTTTGAAGGATAGGGTCTTATCACCTGTAAAAGGAACTCACACAAATTCAAATGGAGAAAATAATTTACTACAAAATCAGTTGGTTTTCCCTCAAGATTTCTGATTTTCTTGTAGTCTCTAATTTTGGCACTTTCTGGCTGCCTCAGATTTTCTAAGCTTCACCAGTTCTCGGGAATTCTATATGCCTACAGATTTCACAGGGGTCAGAGTAAGGCTGTGAAGAAAATAAGGGAGAATTTACCAGGTTTAGTAGTAATATTGAAGGAAGAGTTCTCAAGCCAGTCAGTTCAGAATTAATTAAAAGACAGGAGAAACTAACAGGGAATGATTTATATTCAAAGGGGATTATGGCTAACACTAAAATGTTTACAAATCAATGGGAACTTAGCACAAAACAAATACAGCTCAGGGGAATACACATTGATTATATTCCTGTGTCCAAGATGCCATCCTCTTTTCCATGTTCCTCATTAATTCATTTCAAGATTTATGTGAATTGCAAAATAGATGTAATCAAGCTCCAGTTGTTTATATTGTGTTAAATAAGGAAAAGAAATTCTATTCATCTGAAACTAAAATTCATTTGTTTCCAAATGCTTAATGAGAGAGGATGGTTCAGCTCACCTCCAAATTCATCATCTGCTGCACATTATTGAGTATCCAGTAATGCCAATACCTAACCAAGAAACAACTGGCACAATCTGTTAGCTCTCAGACTGAGCTGACAATTTCCTGGTGTACCCAAAACGCAAAGCTAGGTACTCCTGACAACCAAAACAGTGTTTGGCAGAAGCTTTACATCTTCCTAAGACTCAGTGTTCTGTGGCCTTTTATATAAAATTAGCACAGTTCTAATTGCTAAAAAGGATGCTGATGCACTGCAGCTTCAGTGTTGTCAAGCATCAGCTGCCCCACCAGCCACAAGGCAGGTCACGTTTTTGCCAAATCTGACATTGTTGTTTGTACAGAAAAATCTTCAGATGAAAACCACACACAGTGGCAGTGTCAGGCTCTGAATTGATTCTCATAGAAAAGAGCGACTAGAAATTGTGCCTTACATTCTTCCACAAACTGGATTCACTTCAGTTTGCCACTGACCTTTTTTACAACAGCACTGATTGAGCTAACTAGACTGAAAGTTGAAAAGCAAATAAAGTCACCGAAGGGGTAATGGGGTAAAAAAACCTCCAGAACAGAGCAGACAGCCTGACCTTCAAAGGCTAATGTCACTTGTGCCCAAGTAAATGGAGGAAACATTCCACGACCAAAACAGTGGTTCTTAAACAGATATTATATAATTCCAGCTAAACAAAGTGCTTAACTGAAAAATAACTCACATGCAAGAACCTGGCACCTCTATGAGTGGTGTCTTAAGAGTCTGAACCAGCCCAGTTGTTGGTTACACAAATTCCAGTATCTAACAATGATCTTCATCTTCCCACAGGCTTGCCCAGTTTTCTATTTTGTCATTTAAGTGACAATACAAGTTCATGTATGTATGGCAAAATTCCTCTTGCCTAAGAAACTCACAGTGGAAAACAATGCCCACATTCTAGCGGTGAGGAAGAGCTTTGTGGAGAAAAATTAATCAGGATCATTCCTACTCCTGGAGGTGCGAATGCATCAGCAACAAACTCAGGCTGCCATGGCATCCTCACATAAGCCAACCAACAATACAGTGCTGACACTGGGAAGCACTGAATCAACTCTGCACAAAACTGTTTTACTGCCTTATGGATGAAGGACTCAAAAGTTAGAAACAAAACCCTCAGTGATCTTCTCCTGAGGGAACAGAAAAAGTGGGAACGGCAACAGCTACTTCTTGAATACCTGCCACAATGGCAGGTCTTACTTCATGATCTCCTCCCTGGGAAGCAGGAGCACCACTAGGCACTGAGCTCTGGGCTCCAGCACAGGGAAAGCAGAGGGAGCACATGGCCAACCTGCCCCATGCAGGTCTGCTGCCCCAGGAAATCACCTGCTGTGCCTATGCCTAGAGCCAGCCCCAAGGCAGCCAGGGATTTTTCAGTGCAAACTCTCTGCAAGTTGGATGTTCTCTCTTGCAAAACACAGCATGTCTCTGAGCTAACTCCAACTCACATTTGGGTCTGAAGATGTGAAATGTATTCACACAGCCATCTCAGCACTAACAGCTACCAAGACACACAAACACCTCCTCTGGTGAAAGCTTGAAGGGAAAACATGAGCCATAAGAATTATGGAAACAAAATACTAACACTGAGACGTAAACAATCCTAAGGAAGATGAGATACAAAAAGGAGTTTGCATTTTTGCATTGCCAATTTTATCCTAATTATTTTCAAGCATTTTCTTAAGCCTGTAAGTGGAGAGAAATTAATTTTCTACAACTAAACACAGTGATCCCTACAGGGATATATTATATGCCTCATGCATATGATGCATACACAGCTTCAGCAAGTGAGGTCAGGACAAGATATAAACACAACACAAGATATAAACACAGCAAACATCTTCAAGAGAAGCAATAAAAAATTAGGTTAATATAATGCAATTAATCAGAAAATATCCATAGCAGAAAGGAAAACTAAGATGTCTAATTTAGAAATGAAAATTAAAAATGAAAAGAAAGTGATAAGGACAGACACTGAAAAATTTTCTAGTGAGCACCCAAAAGGTATTTTGAAATTTACTCTTTAGACATGAAGAACAACTGGAAAAATGAGAAGGTATGTTTTTTGGAAAAAAACCCTGAATACTAAAACTATTGTAAGAGTCAGCAAATCAACAGGAAACTAACATCAATATAAGGATTAGCTTTGTAGATACTGTACATACATTTGTACGGATTTCAATTATTTAAATCAAAGTCTCACTTCAACTTTTTTTATAACTCTTTTTACCAGCCTCCAAAAAGATACACGCACACAGAAGCAGATCATTAAACAGAGGTAGATGTATTAGAAAAATACATTTTTGAGAGATTTTTTAGAGGCAGCTACCTACCTAAATGAAATTGATTTGTCTGTCAAAAATCTTACAGACTAAGAGGAATTCTCTTTCTAAAAATTAAATATGTACATGAATATTTTATAGAATGTCTCCCCTCGGCTGTCAATAACATTTAGAAAATAAAACTGGAAAAAAACCCAACAACTTATTTCTTGCTATGCAAGCAGTTTGATTACTTTTCTAAACTTACTTCAGCTGATTTTGTGGTATTATTGTGCTGTTCCTCATAAAGTACCTGCATCCAGTAATCTTCACAATACTCTGGCAAAACAACAAAGGATGCTGCTAACACTATTATCCCAGCTTCCAGGCAGTAAACCAACCCAGACAAACCTGCACAGATACACACCAGTAAACACACAGATCTTACATACAAGAGGGCCCAGCTTCCTCTTCTTACTAGAACAATGCAAGTGGAAAAAAGGAGCCTTATTTTTAGTTTCAATTCAAACAGCTCTTCATGCAACACAACAAATAATACGTTGTTGTTTTGCTTAACTAAATCTATAAATGTGTTTCCATAAATGAATTGCACTGAAAAAAGACCCCAAGTAATTGAATTTTTATTTGAAAATAAAACTTGATACAAATATGTAAAAGAAGCATGTCTGTATATATTAAATTTGTTGTCTAAAATTGTCTAAATATATTAAAATTGTTATACACCAGTGTATCCCTGCTACATCTAGGTAATGTCAAAAGCTCAATGACTTTTAATAAATTCAGAATAGATTGCACTAAATACAGACATGGCCTGCACCATCAGCATACAACTCAGCTCCAAATTATCTGAACAGAAGCTGTAAGGAGAAATATTGGTCAAGGATGAAAAATATGCATGCTGAAATAGTAAAAAAAGAGTAGAGAGCAAACCATGTAGCAAAGCCTGAGGTTAGCAATAATGCCTTCTCCAATAATGTCTTAACTTCCGTGCTTTGTTTTTCACATGTACATTAACTTCAGATACCCAGAACCAAATCAGTAAGTTCCTTACTAAATCTTGCAGGGGGAAATGTGCCAGTATAAACTAACATTGGTCATGAGTTTAGAGACTCTTGTACTTTTAGAACCAATTCTGTTTACCTTCTACTGGAAACAAAATATATTCACATAAGGGAAAAAACAATAGCTAATATTTACTGGAGCAGCCTCCAGCTATGCTATCACCAAGGGCAAAACATATTTGCTATTAAAAATAACTTTTAAAAATATTTTTATAATAAGCCAGATTCCATTTGGTTTTGGTGTTTTGTTTGTTGGGTTTTTTTCTACTGAAGGATAAAATCCTAATTTCCTTCAGTAGTTTCAAAAAAAAAAAAAAAAAAAATCCGTAACAACTGTGGGGGAAAAGGAGTGATTGCTTGGTTTGTTGCCCTTTTGTTAGTTTTCTTCTGCAACTAACTTTAGGTGGAGCAAATCCTTTAAGATTAATCATACAACTGGTCAACACAGAATATCTGCTAGATGTCCTTTCCTGGATCTAGCAAAGATGCTGTATTTGTGGCTTATATTACAGACCCTGCACACTGTAAGTCCCCTGGCTCCCCAAAGCCCTCACCTTTCATTTTTACCTTCTCTGTAAAGGTGTCACTCTCCACATCTGTTACCTCCTCCCAAGATGGGGTGCTGTGGCCTCGCAGCCAGGCAAAGTGCCACAGTGTCCCCAAGGTCACTTCTGGCTCAGCATCTGCTCAGGAAGCACCAGAGCCTCAGACACACTTGCTGTACCCCAGCAGCTGAAACTGCTTAAAAGCATTTAAAAAAAAATTTCTTTGAGACACCATAGCAATGAGAACAGTTCCCAAGGAGTTTAATGCTATTTTTTTCCCAAGATCCCCAACATCTATACACAAACCTGAACAAAGTGATTTCCTACACTCACTTCACTGCATCTGTTACCTCTGGTCTCTACATTCCCTAGCCTCAGATCAGGGTCCCCCATGTCCTTCACATGGGCTTCTCCAGCAAATCAGGTTTTTTTCTTATGTTCTCACAATTGTGGGGGTGGATGGTGTTCCTTTCAGCCTGTAACAGATCCTGATGTAGGACAAGTGCATTTGTTTCCCTCTTCTGACCCACCCATGCCAACATTTAGGCAGCCTCAAAACCAGATCTGTTGCTCTGCTATTGCCAGCACAGACTTTGAAGCAGGCAGATGACATCATTTACAACACACAATTTTGCACAGTCAGAATCAAGCCCAGTCCAACATGTTATCTGTAAACTGGCTGTGAGAACTTCCATTTGGAAAAGGGACTCCATGCCCCCAGATCGTTCTTTAAGAGTAAAAGAGAGACAGATTGAGCATCAAAACCACACACCAAGTTTCTTCAAAGTAGCTGAAAAACTGTTCAGTGCCAGCATCTAAAAGACATTCTCATTTCCTCATTTCAAGACATTAAACAATGCAAAATAATTGCCCTCTCTGCACACCCAAGCACTGAAAAAGGTAACCACAGAGACTGAACAGCATCTAAAATGACCCTCCAGTGCTCCAGTGCAGGTCAAGATGACAGAATCAGAAAAAAATTAGCTTGGAAGTTAATTGGAGGTTTTCTATGCCAACTCCCTTTTGGACTTCACAGACCCTCGAGAGAGATGCAACTCTGCCAGATCCTGGGTAACCAAAGGCTGCAGGGCTGCAATGGGAAAACTCCATTCTCCATATATACAAAAACACACACATGCACACACATTATTTTTTTAACTATTCCAGTTATGCTCCAGATTTTTAAAAAGAACTTCAGCACCTCAACCCTTAAGTTTTAAGAGCTAAGCACACAATTTTTAGCAACCTGTACTGGTAAGAGGCTTCCATTCAAGTCCAAGCAAAACCTCCTCACTGTATACAAACATTTCTCAGTATTTTTCAGTCCAGCTCAAACACAAGCAAAATTCTGATCATCACTAGCAGAACAATGCTGATTTTTTTCTTTCCTTTGTTACCAAATGTTTGATGCAAGCACTTACCTGGTTTAAACCGCCAGAATTCCAACAAAAAATCCTTTCAAATGCTTCCCTGTTTCATTGATGTCAGCAGGAATGTGACATGAGCTATATTGTATCATAATTTGAGAAAAGAATTTTGGAAATATCAGGATCAATACAGGGGCTTAATGAGTGAAGACCAGCAAAAGCTCTTTCTGCTGACAGGGTGGAGGACATACACATCCCCATTGATTGTATGGATTTCTCCCTCTTTCACAGCTGGAACATGCTATGGGGACAATTTGCTGTAAGGATGTAGCAGGATGCTCTGCCTGGAGTGGGGGTAAAACAGCTGGAACAGTGCCCTGTTTACAGAGCTGTCTGTGGTGAAAGGAGAAGGGGTCTCTTGCTGCTTTTGGTGTTGAATAATGCTGAAACCAGCCTGACCCATCAATCCCAAATCCCAGCCTCCTGACAGAGAGGTGAAGATGTGGCAGATAAAGTAAAGTACCTGATAAAGGAACCAACAGTGATACCACTGGTAAGTAAAGATGCTGAGCTGACACAGCTGGCCAGGAGACACATGACTCACTCTATCCTATAAAAGCCTGATCCCACTGTTTAGCAGCAAGGTCTTCTAACACACCCCTCCTTGGAGTGCGTGCAGGGACTCCTCCCTTGAGTGGGGACATCCTGCAGGGTGAGCAAAAGAGATCTGCCCACAGCCATTGGTATGGATGAGTAACATCAATCTCTACTGAATAATTGCTTTTGCTAACTTTAATATAATTCCTTTGATATTGCTTCAAAAATAGTGCATTATACTGTACTAGTAATCACAGCTGCCTTTACTGTGTAGTAAATAATTCTGATTGAGAACTTTTAGTCTAATCATTGTCAAAATAAATCACTTATTTTTATATAAATATATCTGGTTTGCCATCCTTAACCCTGTGGAACAAAATCATACTAAGGTTCAATTACACCTACAAAATCCTTTAGACTCAAAGCTCTGACCAAGTCTGCGGCTAAGCCTCGATCCAGCTGCACCCAGACTCCTCTCTGAGGAGTTTTGAAAGCAAGGGGGTCCTTTCTGCACCTCCTGACTAAAGAGAAGGGTTTCTCTAAAACACTTTGTCTGAAGCTTCCAGTCTGCACACAACAAATCGTCATTACAGTGAAAAAGATAATTACACTGACACAGAAGGAACATGCAATAGCCTTTTTTCTCCCACTGGTCAGCTTTTAAGTCAGTTCTACTATGATTAGTAGCCAACAACATGGCACTGGGTTTTCATTAATCCATCTATCAAATTATATCCTGTACAATTTCAGAAGAATGCAACCCTAACATGTAAGAACATTTATTGATTTGGGGACACAAGATCCCAAATCTCTTCATGTAAACAAAAATCTCAGCAGCCGCAGAGCAGGATTTTCATTGCCATCCTGAAGGGGTGAGGATGTTTTTTCCTTTAAAATCAATGATTATAATTTGTTTATATGAGTTACTAACATAAGAACTGACAGTTGCAAGCCTGAATTCCTTAGGAGCCATAATTATTTATGACACTTTATTACAACAACACCAAAACATATGGTTACCTTATTAGAAATTAGAATTTATTTTCATATAAATCTCAGCATGACGTTACACCAAAAGAACTGAAGTTACTTCAGGGGATGGCAAATAATTCCACTTTCCAGGTTTCTGTAGTTGGAATATGAATTTGAACTAATTAACTTGTAAACATAAAAGCAGCTTTGATAACAGAAATAATCTATCTAGAGCCATATAAGGCACAAACATCACCTTCCAAAAAACTCTTAAATCTTCTTAGGATAAAAATTTTAGTATTTTGCTTGAAATCTTTCTGTCCACTGGCAAGAATATAATCTCAGCCTTGAATTTACCACCATCCAGTGAACTTGAGAGGGAAGGGGTCTGTTTTGGTTTTAATTCAGTCTCCTCCACCAGCAGCTCATAGCACAAGGAATCTGTAGTCTCATTTATTCAAGTCCATATAGCCACAAAGGCAGGACACCGACAGACAAGTGCCTACCTTTTGATCATGTTATAAAAGATGAATTTGAGTTCACGTGATGGTTAAGGATATAATTTTAAATAAAAATTCTCTCTCTATGAAAACAGTACGCAGGACAAATGCATTATTTGTCTTGTATCACCAAGAAAACCAACTTTCACTGATAAATAGGATCACATACATTGTAGAAGTTTAAATTTGACACTGTTAGGTAACTGAAATGTTAAAAAGTAGGTTAAGAAGTGTCTTTCAAAGAAAATGTGAACTTTTAAAAAAGCAACCTGGCATCAAATTATGTGTTTATAAAAGGCAGGGGCGGAGGGGCTGTTTGGGGTTTTTGGCATGCAGAGGTGGTTTTGGGTATTGTTTTGTAAATCTCCATGAGGAATTTGTCTCAAAGACAACATTAATGGCAGTGTTTCAGTTGGAACAGAGATGATGATTTGACTGTAACACTTTCAGATTCTTCTCCTGCCCTCCCCCTTTTCTACGGTTTCAGCATAGAGAAAAAAATCAGTGCATTTACCATCAGTATTTGTCCCAACTCCTTAACTTCATGAAATTACCTGAAGTATGCACAGTTCTGTGTATGTATCTGTATCTTCACACCTATGCAGCACAGAATGGAAGTTTATTACAGCACACTGAA
This sequence comes from Coloeus monedula, assembly GCF_965178545.1. NCBI lineage: Eukaryota > Metazoa > Chordata > Aves > Passeriformes > Corvidae > Coloeus > Coloeus monedula. The sequence goes on along the minus strand of NC_138786.1, from coordinate 4,277,056 downwards.
CAACATCTGCAAGAAACAGACATCTTGTGATGCAGGTTTTCTGAGAGTACAGCAAGCAGAAGGATTATCATTAAAAGCTGACCCAGGAGTCAAGTCAGTGGACACCATCCAAAACCACAGTTGTACATCACTGCCACACAGAAGGTTTATATGGTACCACATAATGTTAATGTCACCTCCCAAGCCACAGTGTGGTGAAATTAGAACAGCTGCAGTGAAATCACTACAGAGGAGGAGAGGAAAACTCAACAAAATTCACCTTATTTTATAGAGCAAGAAAAACACCAGCTGTGAAAACTCAGTGGATTGCCAGCAGACTTCTACTCTGAGGGCCATACGCAGGACTGGGTTTATTCTTTTTCAGTTCAAACGGCTTGAGAAAAGTTCTGCACACTGAACAGCTATTTATGCACAGGATGTGATGAGTCAAAGGATTAAATACAAGAGGTAAGCTTTATGAAGCTCTCTCATCTCCAAAACCGTAACAGAAGCCATACTGTATGATGAAAGATTTTTTTGTTCCACTATGTTTTGCAACAGAAGTAAACTTTTTTTTTTCACTAAAGCATTCTGATAGTTATGTCTTTGAATTTGGAACTAAATCATTAATCTAAAAAGGTTATTTTTTCCTGATTTCTGCAATAATGGGAAAAAAATCCATCTAAACTTTATTTTCACTAAAGCATTCTGATAGTTATGTCTTTGAATTTGGAACTAAATCATTAATCTAAAAAGGTTAATTTTTCCTGATTTCTGCAATAATGGGAAAAAAATCCATCTTCTTTTTCTGTTGTATTTTTTTTGCTAAGTGACTTTCAGGAAATAAACATTTTCTGACCAAGCCTACACTAATGCATCTTCAGAACAGATATTTTCAATATATTTACGTACCTATCTTTCTGTCAAGAATTTCCTGACTACATCTGGAATCAAGTTCAAAGGAAAAGAAACTGAAAGCAATAAAGACTACTGTATGAATCTGTACCATAGTTGCAAATCACAAGGAAATTAAATGTGATCACAAGGAAATTAGCTATTTTTGCAATAGCTAGCAACAAAGTCCTGAGATTTCAAGCACACCAGGCAGACATTCTGCCAGGTGCCCATGCTGCATGCTTGGATCTATGCTCAGTGGAAAATGAGCACTCAGTTTTCTCCCTAAGCTTTCATTTGTCTTTATTTTATCTTCCCAAAATCTGCCAAGCCCAGTAAAATTATCATAACTCTTCCTTAGAGCACGAAGTAGGCAGATTTTCTGAATTTGGCTAGCATTTCAGAGCTTATGTGACATTTTTTTGAAATGAGCAATAATTTGTTAACAACAAATTAAGTAACACGCTCAGAGCACAGAAGGGAAAGAGCGACTGAGTCATGTTCCTTCTGAAAGTCACGTGTGCTTCCAGAGCATTCTATCAAGTTCAAAAATTGAATGAATTTTCACAAATATTAAGGTATTTCATTCATCACTCTTTAAACTGATGTAGCAGCACTGGGTCAGGTGAGGGTCATGTCATGTAAGAATCATCCTAGAGAACATAATCAGGTATACAGGGAAAAAATACAATCTCATCATAAAATGAGATTATTCATCTTGTAGGTCCACTTTAATCAATGGATCTTTTCTTATATGACACCTATATATCACAGGCCATTCTCTGGTGACACTGGTTGAGCACATGCTGTGTAACATGACAAGACACCTTGTGGTATGCCACTGTACCACTTTCATGAGATGCTTCTCAGGGGCGTAAGTAAGTGGGCAGAAAGGATGGCTAAGGTTAATACTAATTTTCTTGTTCCATGCACTCTTGCCAGTGAGCAGAAGCATGCATTCGTCCTGTGGTATCTATTCCATTTCAGATTTTACCAGTTCTCACAATGGATGGGATCTCAACAGCAATGACATAAAAATCACTTTTGTACCAACACAACTTTGCAGGTAGAAAGGGGCTGCAAATGTTTCAAGCTGAGAAGGTAATAAAGAATGGGGAGCTGAAATACGGCAGAGAAATATTACTCCTTTCCTCTTCACTATGAAATATATAGCAGAAAATCACCACATGCTTTTCAGAAGAGATGGCCCTTTGCCTGTTAGCATCTAAAAAGTGAGCATCAGCATGCTAGCTAGCAACAAGCCTGGCTTTCAGCTGAGGAGGCTTCATTTTCCTTTCTTTATCATCTCTGGGCTTCAGACTCTCCATGTCCTGACACTTTCCTGTCTCTTAGTTCACAATATGCAGACTGACCTATTATTTGCAACGTAGCCACAGACTGCAGAGTTTCTCAGCTTTGAAGAAGTACATAAGTGCGTAAGCAAGTATTTGCATGTCTGCTGCACACATCACATAACACATCTGGAACAATCAGTGTAAGGCAGACCCAAATGAATTCCCCATTTTGGTCCTGGTTTTGCCACAAACTGCTGCCCCATGTGGCACTAACACACATGCAGCTTCCACAGCTCAAGGCAGGTACGTCACGTCCTGAGATGCCAGAGCGGCGAGTGTGCACGCACTGCTGCAGTGGGGATGTTTGAGTGGCACAGCCCTTGGACTTGGCTAGCTTACTTGCATGTCCCAGGATTTATCCGTGAATATGTGACAAGGGGACACCGGTTCAACATTTGTGTCTAAGTATCCACAGCTCTAGGTAAACCTCAGACCACATGATTAATAAAAATGTTTCTATACATCTCTTTTCAAAAGACAAATGCTGTAATTATATCTTACATACACAAGACAAGCAGCCAAATGTCAGAAAAAACCCAACTTTTCTGTTTTCAAATAAAATACTTTGCTTTTATAGAACACAGAGGAATCTCCAGTTATCTTCTTCATTTGTTACAAGCTTCATTTACTTGTTTCCTTTCAGAAACTGTCTTCCCTGAATACATCTCTGTTATTTCAAAAATGGAATGCATATAAGTGGTTATCTTATATGTACATCTTGACTTAAGAAGCTTCTAAGTACTTGAAAAGCAGTTGCTGAGAATGAATAGTAAAAGACTCTCAGTTTTTTATTATTTATTTTAAAAATTTGTTGATGCCAATTCTCCAATAAAAGTTAGAATCTTTTTAATTATTTTTCCACTGTCCTGTCAATGTGAATATGCAAAGTTAAAAAAAAAGAGACAAATACTTATCAAAAAGCAGAGCAGACTCAAACACAATACTTCAGAGATCTTACAAAATTAAAATGATACCAAACTCCAGCATGATAGAAGAGTGTGAATAAGAGCAAGCAGAAAAAACAGTAAAATCACAGGTAAGGTAAAATAATCACAATTCACAGGCACAACCACTTCAAGCACACTGGAAGAGATGAGCAATTTGGAAAGCTCCAAATTAATGATCTGGAGCACCCTAAACTAAGGCGCCACTTACCAGCACATCCCATGAGTTTGAAATAATTTAACCTTCCATTTCAAAGGAAACGGTAATCTTACATGTCTTAAGTTTAAAGGCTTAGCAAAGACAAATTCAGAACTACAGCTGAGCATGAGATCTTCCTTGCTTCCACAGGTGTTTTGAGTATTTAATTCTTACACACAGAAATTCAGAACAGCAAAAGATAAAATCCACCCCTATACTATATCAACCTTCTGCTGAACTGTACCTTCAGATACAGGCCTTTCTCCTCATTTGTGTAAATCACAGCTCCACCACGCATTTGAGACTATTGAGCCAACTATGAAATTATTCTATTTAGCAGATTATACACGTAGATGAGAGGAATGAGGTTAGAGAGGCATAAAAAGAAACTTTGCAGAAAGCTGTTCTGAGGAGTGAAAGGAAGCTCTTCACAGGGCTGAGTCACCTCTCGGCTAATCAATTTGTCAGTCTGTAGCTCCCCTTGCTCAAGGGCCTCTATTCTGTGTTACCTCCAGAGAATGACACTCCATCTAGCAAATTTATAATTTCCTAACATGCAGAAAGCAACACTCTCATCCATCCCAAGGTCTCAGGCAGCAAAAGCAGCTGTTTGTTCTGTTGCCTCATGTTTCACACATGCACATGGCAGGGATTTAATTTGCCCTTCCAAAAATTTATGCAACGTAGACCCATGTATGTTGCAATTCCTGTTAATTTCTTTTAAAAAGCTCTTTTTTTCCACCATCACTACCACTAATGTACTGCTAATATCTCCAAAATTGCTTGGGTCAAGATGTTTAAATTTTTTCCACAGAAGAGAAAAGGGACAGTCTTTGTCTAGGTAAATAAAAACACTAAGCACTGTCATTATTTAAAACAGCAAAAAAACCCCAAACAATTAATACTGGATTATGTATCACAGCTGATAAACAGCCTGTCTTCTGATGTACAGCAAGTCTTTGTAGTACCTATAAAGCAGTTTTCTCATAGGTTTTTGTACAAAAAAGTTTCTCTCTATACACAATATATCTGCTGCCTACCTTTAGGAACACATGTGGGAACTGTTTTCCCAGGCACTGAAAGTGAATATAAAGGACCATTCAAATTTTTGTTTGTAGAGAAAAGACTAAATATCATAAGATTTAAAGCTGCACTTTACTGAGCACATTTATAAACTGCTATTTCAAGACATCCTGTTCACTTGCATATACTAAAAAGCCTTTTTATGAATGCAGGATCATTTAAGCACCTTTCACACATCTTTTTTTATTCTTTCATCCTCAGCCCTCAGTATTCCAATTCTTATGCTATATTTTAACAGCTTGTCAAAAATGCCATCCCCTTCCATCACCAGCACTATTGGAAAAACAATCTAGGGAAATATTTTTTACACAGCAGTTCAGAAACTTCCTACGATGGTCAAAAGATTTAATATTGCAGCCTGACATACAAGGGTATTAAAAAAAAAAACAACCCACAATCCAAAGGCAGGAAGGAATGTGGTATATATTGAATCATCAATTTACTTTTTAAGAAGTACATCACAGCTCTGAATAACAAGCTCTAGAAAACAGAGAAACAAAAAGGAGAATAATACCCCACTGCATTCATTCCTGTGATGGCATAACACATGAACAGAACTACCTCAGCTACAATGTTCTCAGAAATAGGTCTCCTACGTATCATAGGAAAACCATTTCAGTAAAGTACCTGTCCCACAGAAGTACTTCAGGAAGGACTGCAGGTCATCATTTTTATATCCGAGCCTCTGTACTCCTTCACACTTACCGTTCTCACAAATGCCTACAGAATTTCCACTTCCTAAATTAATGCATCTTATAACATCGCTGTTCTCTAAAAAGCATTTTAGAAGGCAGGTGCTACTGCCTGAAAAACAGTGTTTTAAAAATTGTCCTGACAGTGTGACCGTGGTGTGCAAAGACACAACTGCAACAATGAAATATACCTATAGACAGGGTGGCCCAGCACCACTTGTAATCTTCAGTCCACATTTATGAACAAAAAAGGTCTCTGTGATATTCACCACCATGAAACTGAACTTAGCAATGAAATTCATTCACCTACCATTTATTTCATATTATGTTTTTGAGTAAGGTGTTCAGGGAACCAGTCTTTGAATATTTTGTTTACCTTCACAATATGCAGAGTCTCCTTGGACAGAGAGATAACCATTCTTGCATTCACAAGTAGCTTTCGTGTTCCAGTTTTTGCACTCTGAATTTTCACCACACCTGTGTCCCTCTGCACAGAAGTTATGGCCTAAAATACAAGAAACATGCAACAGAGTTTTAAAACATGTTTCGTTCAGATATTCAGATATTTGCATTCACTGTATCACTCAAAAACTTCAGCATTTCACATTCCAAATTCTCTCCTTAAACCTCATTGGTGCACACAGGCTTTTTGGATTTCTCCATCAATTCATTCTCAGAAAAGACATTTTCTTCAAAAAGATATTTGTATGACTAGTTTTATTCAGAAGAAAAGAAACTCCAAAGCAGGAAGCAACAACAATTCATTAGTGTTCTACTGAACCCACGTAGCATTAAGTCTCTGACTGTCAGGAAGTGCAATGCTAACTTACATCACAAGGACAATGAAGTGGAACATTAAAAAAAAAAAAAAAAAAAAAAAAAAAAAAAAATCCCTCAAAATTCTCTTACTATGCATAAGCACATGTGCTTTTAGTAGACCAAAATGAGACACTGCACAAAACTGAACCGGTAGTCAAAGCAACCTCATACACTGCCTTGTAATTCTGTCATCCAAAACCAGCTTGATTGTTTCTACAGTTTATAATTATTCCATGCATCATGTTCTATCACAAAGAATTTTTATTAATGTCTCCTTTTCCCTTCACACAAATTCTCAGTAGTTTCTTTGTGAACAGAGTCTTTTATTCCATAGAGTCATTTCTAAAAACAGGATGAACTTTCCCACTTCTTTCTATAAAGGTACAAGTGCCTGAAGTTCTTTCTTTCTGATTTTCAATATTTCTCAGAGACATGTCAACATCTTTCTCTGCTTAAGTCTAAAGCAAAAGTAACTGTAACTTCATCTCTTAAAGGTACTCCACTGGAAGTTAAGAAATAACTTACAGAATCTGACAACAGAATTTTTTTCCTCCCCCCACTGGTGTATGTTTTATGGATTTTCTCTATTATTATCCAAGAGTCAATTTCTATTTGCCTGAGATATATAAGCAGTCATTTTGGTAATTCCTATTTTGTCTCCATTTTCTGTCCTGGAAGGAGGAAAAGCAGAAACCCAGACATACCATCATCTATTGGCATTACAACTTGTGCTTATCTGAATACAAGAAGAGTTTCTGCCAGTTCTGCATGGTCATAAAGAAGCAAACTAAAAGTTTTAGTTCATTGATCATAAACTTCCTAACATCCCCTAAAAACAGCTAAGATAAACACGACCCAGACTTTGAACATCTAAATGCCAGATCCAGGTCTCTGTTCATACCCCTAGCTTTGATATCCTATTTTAATTTGTTTGTACATACACACTTTAGTTGTCTACTAATTTAACACTCGGGTTGTGTCGGTTTAGTGCACTCCAAATTTATGCATCTGATCATCTAATGTTGAGTTCTGAGGTAATTTTTTTCAAATGTTAACACCTGTTAGCAAGAAGGACACTCGCAGTGTCAACATCCAATTTTACACTTCAAGTTAATTTTATTACCAGGCAAGGTATGTTCCTTGCGCTCAGTTGGCTCCTTCTTTCATTGTAATCCAGCTTGGGAGAAAGAACCAATTCCCTTAATGAAAATTTCAGTTATCCCTTCTAGTCTTTACTCATTTCACAGTCTGATAAAAACAACTCAGGTATTCCAGATTCAGCCTTGTCAAGCCCAGGTACCTTTTAGACTGGTAAAACAGGGTGTCAATACACTGCCTTTAGCCATTTATGCAATCACAATATTTGACTTCTCTTTTTTGCCTTTATAACTATAATTGAAACTAAACACTGGAACCCATATCCTCAGACTTATCCATCCAGCATCTAATTTATGCTCCCCACTCAGGATTACTATTCTACCAGCATTCCAGATAACATCCAAGAGACAACAAGTTTTATAATATTTTCTTTGTCACTGTTTCCCCTAAGACTATGACATCCTAGTCTGTTTCCTGCTTCTTTAGAATAATAATTCTCCTTTGAGCTCACACAGAGTATGAGCTTGATTTGATTATTATTGGGTCAGAACTTCTGTAACAGATCAGTGTATTAAGCCAGGCAAGTTTGAAAATATCACATGGATTATTGCTCTGTCTCAGGGTATTTTGTTTATATTTATTTCTATTTCCCTCTCATCCAAACCTATTAAAAATATTTCATCTTTCTCAGCATGTTTTAGTTACAAGAGTGCTGGTACAACTTCCTGCACCAAAATTCTATGTTTCTAGGCTCTTTTTATCCCAGTGAGTCAAGGTTTTATGTTATGATCAGCTCATGGCAAATTTAAGACTTCCAATTAGCCAAATCGATGGCTTCTCAGAGTTAACTGTCATCACAAGTCCCAAGTCCCAGATCAACCACTCTTCTCTAACAGCACTTTTTCCCAAGTACAAGCCAATGATTAATTTTCAATATCACATCACAGCCCTGTGAATCCTTCATTGTTTATTTTCCACCTCTGAAATTCATCAGTAAATATGATGGATACCCTAGCTATCCATTTTTTGCCACTAGAGCTGTCACCTGTTTTATAAAAATTCTCTGGAAAAACCTTCATTGCTTTAGTTCCCTTTATCAACTCAAACACGAACAGCCTCCATCCAGAATCAGGTTTCCAAGCTTGAAGGCTATTAAAAGAGCATTAAATTAGAATTTTTTAATAATTATTTTAATATATATTTTATTTAAATAATAGTTTTAATATCTGAATAATTAATTTTAATATTTGATTTTTTAAATTAAATTTTAAAAGTAACACTCCAGTTCTGTAACTTGAGAAAATAAAGACTCTAAAGGACATTCCATGTTTCTCCTGTTATTAGGAATGCACAATCACAGAACATCTACTACATCTCTAGATTGCCTTGGCATTTATTATTATAAAAGACCTGTGAAACTGTTTCCTATCTGTTAAAATTGCTGTCTAGAAGTGACTCCACTTTACTTTCCCATAGCATTTCAGCAAACTTCTTCAATACCTCTGTAAGTGGATAGTGGAAGCCATTCCCTTTAAGAGCACGCATGGTGCTACAACATTTTATGTTACCAAGCTTTTACAAAACAACTGTAATTTAAGGTTAAACACCAGGAAAAAAAAGTATTTGATAGAACAGAAGAGCAGGGGTTCACTGTGCCTCTGTCAGAAAAAGCACACCGCTGCTTGGATCAGAGGTTTCTCGAAGTACTTTTTTTTGTTTGTTTGTTTGCAGCAAAAATGCAAAATTAGCAGTTCAAAAGAGCCAAAAGATGCATATCAAGAAAGTGTGGTTCTTGGATTTCTTAGACATTGGTCTCCATTCTCCCATCTGGAGCTTTGGAGCTAAATATCTGATTTTTATTAATTCTTTGGTGTGAAATGGATCATAGGATTCCTTAAAGATACCTACAGAGATGCCAAAACCACCCACTGATTTTGCAGTGGGATCTCTTCATTTCAGATGGGTGGGAGATAGCAGAGGGCATGCATCCCCATTGTCCAGCCAAAATTACAATTCATTCAGAATATTCAGCAGTCTTATCTGAGACAATCAGCTCCTCTCTAAATATAAGAAATGGCTTAAAAAGGAACCATCACATCTCAGCAAGCAGGCAATTGGAGAGGATTTAACAAAACCACAGAAAATCTTAAACAGTTCTGATAATCTTAACTAATTTCAGGCCAGCACAGATGAAAAGGAAAGTATGAATTAAAATTACAGATGAATGCATTCAGAACAGATGCCAGGAACCATTTTCCCTGCGCCTACACACACAATCAAACGTGTGCAACAGTCCTTCAAAGTCATCCAAAACACAGTTAGATACTACCAGGGGAATTAAATATTGAAGAGTGTGTTCAGATTCTTGATGGGCCTGATGACCTCTGTTCGTTCCCCAAACACTTCTGATAACATTACTCTCTTCCTTTATCAAGGCTGCTGAAATGTTTGCTCCATCTTTTTCTTAAGAAATACAGGTTTCCTTCTACTCCTTCATTTTGACTACAGAATGACCATTATTAAATGTACTAAGACAATTAGGAAAAGTACCAGACACATGCTAGCAGCCATAAAACTATCACTTCTGCAGCATCAGGAACTGGCACAGCACAACTGGCTAGGCCTTGGTGGCCCCAAGTCGGATATCTCAAATTAAAAATTTATTCCATTTTGGGACACCTGAACATTACTTTTATTTTTCCAAGCAACATCTTCCAAGCTGTGGTTACCAGAATCTACTTCTGCAGAGCAGCATGCTAAGCTGTTCTGTGCTATCATCCAGTTTTTTACATACCTAACATATTTGGTAATTTGGCTTAATTATTGATTGTAAAATGCAAGAACTCATTCAAGACTACAGCTGCAATCAATACATTTTAGATCCTTATCTCTTCTTACTTTTTTTACGGCCAACACTAATGCTCCTCTCCTTGTTTCTGAGGGTTTCCTTGTAACTTCTGTACTGTTTTCTATACTTCTTACAAAAGCCTTAGCTGTTCACATCAAAAACTGTAAAACTCCTGTTTTCTTGCTGTTCAAGAAGATATCCTTCATTTCACTGTCTCACATTTACAGATTTCTTTAAGAACCCCAAAAACTGTCATAATGCTTCTGTTAAAATGCACCAGCAATGTTCAAGAGTCCAAGGTAGTTTCAACCTCAAAATCTTTTCTACTGTCAGGGTTTAACCCCACAGTTACAATATAAATACGTAAGGTAAATATGAGGGCCAAGTCATAGAAGAGTCTTAAAATTTGCATTACCAATTACGCCTTTCCATGATCTGAATCAGTTTTTAAGGAGTCATGTGCAAAGCAGCACTTTGAGCAGCAGCTTTTACACCTTCAGAGACTGTGGTCCCAGAACTCAGTGGTCTGACATAAAACAGCAACTTCTTACACTCTTTCAAGCTGCTCTATGAATGCAGAGCTTATTACACAGTGCTTATCTGTGTGCAATAGAATAATGGTAACTACACAGACTAACAAGCTTAAAAAGATTTCTTCTTTTTTCAGATAGAAAGCTCTTCTAAATCCCAAGTAATGCTACAACTATGTTTAGAAATAAACTAATTAATATTTATCAACTGCCATTAAATCTTAATAAATCAAAAAGCTTGAAATAACTCCAACCTTACAGCAATAAATGGGAAAAATTCAATTTCTGAAGAGTCAAATCTGAGTTTCACAGCCGGGCGGGAAGAGATGAGAAACATACACAACTGAGAAGCCTTCTCACCCTCTAACTGAACAACTACAAACCTCCCCAAAACAAAACAAAGCAAAGCAGCACAAAGAAGGGAGGCAGAAGCCCCATTTTTAGATTTAAATGCTGCTCCCTGCTGTAAAATGTATGCTTCACCTCATCAGTAAGAGTCTCCCTTTCCTCCTAATGCGTGTCAGCAGTCAATCTAAATCCATCAGTCCCACCATACTGCAGAACAGCAAATAATTATTTTCTCTAGAAACAAAACCGCTCTCACTACTTCATTATTTCACCACACTCTTTCTTTTAAGAGGAGCACATCTGAAGTTGCTAAGGCTGTTAAGGCTATTTTTACATATTTAAACTTGTGAGCACAACAACATGAAAATTCTCTCATAAAATTTTATTTGAATCACTCATGCAAAAGAGAAAAAAACCCCACTCTTTCAAAATTATACACTATCTTTGGCAAGGAGAAAAACAGCTAAAGGGAACAATAAAACACTCTCAGGACACTATTTTTTGTATTAGATTTGTCCCTGGGCTATAAAAAATGTAGCAGGCATGCTGTAAGAAAAATGAGTGATTCTCAGAAGTAGTAAAACACGTTATTTTGTGACACAATGATTCTTTGTGAAACTTGAAAATTAACTAAATTTTCTGTAAGCCTAAAAGACAGTTTAATAACACCACATTGTCCTGCTGGAAAGTATAAAGCAGCCATATAGTTTAAGCAGACATTTATATTAAAGCACACAGATGAAAGGAAACCTGGGTATACTCTACATAACAGCCAAGGATAGTTCCCATATTCAGATGTGGAGAGGCCCATTTATGCATTCAGTACTTCAAATCACAAAAATAAGCTGTTATTTTAAAGCAGAGCTCTTCCATACTACTCTCACCTTGCTGTACACCTCACACAATCATCTCCCTGAAATCTAGAAATTGCCTCTTAGCAATATACTATTACCTTTTGCTGCACTATAAACTCATGTAGCAAACATAAACAAGATCAGGCATTATTTGCTGTCTTTATTTTTCCTACCATTTACAAACAATAATGACTATCTAGGAAGCCCACCAGCTCTGTACATAACAGTATTCAACTCTGTTCTTTGCTGGCTCACAGCTTCCATCTCCATAAACACCACAGATTTATGTTTTACCCTGCATAACCTATGGCACTTAGCTACTATTGCAGTAAGTACCACAGAGATTGCTGAGGAGGGTACAGTCTCATACCACAGCACCATGAAGATTTTGTGTTTCTCTGTGGGCTTTTTTTTTACTTCTGTTGATCCCTTCATATTTATCCTTTCATTAAATGGAAATTCCTTTGCTGCAGCTAGAAAAGCACAAGATGCAAACCTGTCACCCTTGCCCAATTCAGCAAATATATTCTATAACTCTACAGAACATGAAATTCAGTAGAAGTCTTCTGTTCCCACAACTACAAATACTACAGACAACACAAACTGATAAAAGCCCAGAACCTACCAGTCACTAACATGCACTGATAAACTTAACACAGAAATAATGTTCTCACTTAACATTGCTAGTAAATGCTTACTAAATATTCTGCTGAGTAACTTAAGGCTTAGCTAAGGGCTAATGCAATGAATTATCTGCATCATCATACATACGATGTGAAATTTGCATATGATGTGCAAATGATCCATGTGGCCTTCCAACAAATAATTTTGCTTATTCAGGACAGCAATTATTACACTATGTCTTCCTAACTACTTTGGCTTGGACAAAAAAAAAGCTGAATATAGTCTCTGAAAGAAGTCATTTCTGCAAACAAGAGAAGCAGCCTATCCTTTCCCAGTAAAGGATATGCTGGCACATTACAGGATCAGAAACTGTGGCCTGCTTGCCATATCAGAGAGCACCTGTTTGCTTGATAAAACCCATAACAAATATGGAATTCTTAATAAATATCCATTTTTAACAACAGCACATGATAAAATTATATACTACCACTTTGGGTTGCATGCAACTGAAGCAAAAGTGTCAAGCAGCATATATTCTACTTCAAGATATAAAAAGCAACTTAGGAGTGCTAAATTGAATTTATGCCTTTGTAAAGTTGACAAAATTAATCATACCTTTAGGCGTCATTTTCAAAAGAATTTTAAAAAGCAATGATGAAGTACAAAAGGAGGTGGTACTGTTTTAGCAGTCCGGTAAAGCAGAACTGAAGTGGAGGTTTAATGTCTCAAATTGAAAGCATCATGTACCAGAATTCCGAGGAAGGAAAAATACAATTCCTTCCCTTGCTTCTAGAGACCATCACATAAATATAAATATTCATCTTATAAATAATGAAGTCAGTTTGAGGATGAATATCTAAAAAGAGTACCTATCACTAACAATAATATGGAAGTGAATAATTACGGAACTTATCTTCCATCAACTTTGAAGCTTTTGTATTTCTAATCCTTTTAAGTAATGAATATTTTTTTTTCGGTACTGCACTACATCAAACTGGGCCATCTGTTAAGAAGTATCATTAAGACATCCAGCCCTCTGAGGGACAGAGAAGCAACATTTACTGCTTGCTTAAATAGTTGCAGATGTTTCTAGAAATTACTAAAAAACATTAATGTGTATATTCTTAGACCATGACCCAACAGGCAGTCTCGAATGTGCTGGTCCCTGCAACCACATGCATGTGTTTTCAAGTTCAAGGCCTAAGTAAATATTTAACCATGCATATCTACTAATTAATATTTACTGGCAGAGGGAGAGATTCAGACCCCCTTCATCGCCATCTGCAATGGCACTGGAGGAATTTATATGCAGGCAAGACAAATATTCAGCAGACCTCAATAACCATCTAAGCCTGCAAATGTCTGATGCTCATTTGGCACACCTCTGAGGTGCATCACTAAAGGCAGATGAGATGTGAGTCCTGAGACACCAGGCTCCCCTTAAGCTCAGCTGAGACCCAGCACCAAGGGAGAGATGAGGAACAGAGATACAACACATAGGGAATGATTATTCACTCAGCAATTCACTGATCAGAACACGTTTTAAGAAGAAAGCTCGTTCAAGTTTCTTAACCTTGTGATACCTGCACATTTCTCATTTAAGAGGATTTCCTCAACTAAGATTTTAGCTATTGCCTGCTCAGTCTGGTCCAGCCTACAACCAGGACTCACAGGACTGAAACGAAGCAAGCAAGAGGAGCCTCCATCTCAACATCCCATTGGAAGGAGGAAAAATGGGGTTCTGGGCTCCAGGGTTAATTTTTTAATTTTTGTTTTGCATTGGTATTATTTTACTGTCCATCTTAATTCATAAATTAGTCCTCAGAGTGCTCAAATCTAAATCAACCTCCTAATATCCATCAAACTAGAATTTTAACGTTATTTTTGCAATTTTAAAATAGAGACCTTAAAAACACATTTTCAAAACCCTGAAGTTGCAAGTTTAAGCAACAAAATATATTTCTTTTTCAAATACAGCATCCTTTTAATAGGAATTTTTAGGAGATATTGGTCCCTTTCTCCCCCAGCTCTTCCTTTTCTCCCTCCTCCTCTCTAATTCAGAGCAATTACAGCTTTGTATCTAGTAAGTCTTCTAACCAAAGGAGTATCACAGACTGGTTTTAGAATCAGGCTTACAGAGGTACTTAGTATTACAAAGGAATTGTTCCTTTCAATGTATCCCCTCTTGAACCAACAACTTATATTCCTTTACAAGCTGGCTTACCTCTACAAACACTGCAACACTGGTTCTCTGGAAGAACGCGATCTTTTTCTGAGCAGTTCAGCGGTGGACAAGTCTCCGCTACTTTTACTAAAACTCCATTCTGAAAATAAACAACATTTTTTTTTAAATTACATTGGTGAAAACACATGCAGTGGCAAGGATCACATACTTTTCCATCTACAGCACTAGTAATCTCCAGTGACAACACTGGTAAACTAGCAAGAAGCAAGTTAAATTCATTTGTTCCACCATAATGTCAAATCTAGAGTAATCTACTGTGGTGCATTTCTCTGCTCAGCATCAAAATAAAACGATTACAAGGCACTTCAGCTCAAAATTCTATTCTAGTTTTACCAAATATGTAGTCTCAAAGTATAGTTGTCCTCTTTCTGAGTATTTGAAGGAATTAAAGAATTTCATTCCAAGTTAAAGACAATCTTCCTGCTTTCCGCAAGTCTGAGCTTTATTCCTCTTATTTCACAGTCTACATACTTCGCTGACAAGTTATTCAATGCCAATATACACAGCAAGACCAGTATTTTCAAGTGTTGTGTTGTTCTGTCGTGTCCAATTACAAGAGTCTGTTGGTTAGAATTACTGATCACCTAATTTCCAAAATTAGGTCCTTCAAAGAAGAAAGCTCATCTTGAGATATCCCTATAGAAACTGCTGTGCAAAACCAAGCTAAAGATATTTCTGTGATTTTGATTTCTAGATTTAGAATAAGACTGTGATATGAGGGCTAGAAGCTGGTAGAAATTTTCTATAATCCTAGACATAGAGCATTCATGGGGAGATTTTTGCACCAAATTTTACTCCATCTTCTTCCCACCCAGCAGATCAGCCTCAATATATCTCCAGACCAAACAGCTCTCCAGCTCTTTAGTTCCTTGTTTCTTAAAATCCTGTCCCAAAATAGCCTCCTCTTTTACCTTATCCCCCCCTCTAGCCTTTTTCATACCATAATTTACTTGTTCAGCACTTCAGCACCCCTTCTGCAGCTATGCCATCACTGAGAACTGGCAAATGGAGCAGAAATTAAGAACTAGGATTTTTGCTCAGTAGGAACTACAGTAACTACCCCACAGGACTGTCCACACCTGAGTAATCTCATTTTCCAAGCTGTGAAACTCCAGTAAGAAAGCAGGCAGCCTGCTATGTTGCCAAAACACCTTTTTAACGTTAGTCTAGTCCCCACTCCTCCCAAAATATTTTTCATTACATCTCAGATCATGGAATGAAAAGATGGAGTAACAATTTCTGCTTTCCTCAAACAAAGAAATTTCATTTTCCAGCTATCATGATGGCAGAGACAAGTTTAAAAATATGATCCAAACACATCCAGGTCTAGGAAAGCAAAGGAAAACCAATACCAAAAAATAGACAAAACTTTAATAAAGCCATCATTCTCATAATCTGAGGAGAAATTACCTGTGAGTCCACCCTGTATGAAGAAACACCTCAGTGTATAAGCTTGCTTTCCTATCTACACTACACTGTGCCACACCATGCCAAAGCACCGGCTCAGGTGCCAGAACCAGCAGAGGTAAAACCTCTGCTGATAATCAGCCTTGCCACTTTGCCTCACCACACCAATTCAGCTATGTCCCTCCAGGCTCCAGAAGGAGTTCTTACAGCATCAAGCTGCCCTACAGACTTAGGAAATGCCTGCTGAGTCTACAAGGCACAAGTTATGTGCCTGGGGTGCCCAGCAGCCTACAAGACTTACAGCTGAGAAGTGAAGCCAACCTAGGGAATGCAAATCTGACCATTCTGCAGCCACTGCCCTTGACACTACAATCTTAAGGCTAAGCAGGGCCAATTGCCTTTACTGGCAAGTTGCATCAGCTGCTGTAATGAAAAATAATGCTAAAAAAAATCCCCACAGGCATCTGCTTTTCTTATTTTTTGTAAGAAAAAGCAGCTCCCTACAGCAGCATGGAAAGCACACATCATCAGAGCAAGTGCACACAAAGAACAGTGAAGTTAATGGAGGCATTAGGTCTCCTCCTGATCTCACTTCCACAAAGGAAATGGAGGAATCTCCCACGGTTGCCTGTGCAACTGCAGTATCAAAGGTGATAAAAGAACCAGACACTGAGCCATCATTTACTATCACGTTATCAAACAACCAGCTAGAATAGCTTTGGCTGTAACTCATTGCCTATTTAAGCTCAGACAGGACAATTACAGCAGAAAGAGTAAGTGACGTCAGCATACGGACAAAAAGTGTTGACTGACAAAAAATCTGGCCAAAAAAATATGGCAAGAAATGGTATGAAAGTCAAATGAGTGTCAGGATGAGTCAAAAAGCTAAAGACAAATTTAATTCAAGCTCACAGCTTCTTTAGTGACTCACAAGGAGATAAAAGAACATAAATTGAGAATTCCATTAATTTAACGACAGTAAGATTTTATTTCCCTATGTTTCCTATTTTCTGCAGAATTTGCATCTTCGGAAAACAAATTAAACCTATTTGTAATTAAGTTTTAAAACAATTAAAACATTTCCATGTTGGGTTAAAATCAATTTGTTATAAACTAGTACAGATCCAATTATAAGAATTATCATCATCAGATTTCAGATTTTATCCACTGAGATAAGAAGAGTTCACACTTCAGAACTATGGCTTCAGGCAGCCTTAGAAAAATTACTCCTTTTTGTATTCAATTCACATATGTAGCAGTCATAGAATGTGAACAGAAATAGATGTCAAAAAGACTTTTTTTTTCTGGAATAAATATATCAAGCTTCAGTTGTGACATACAATCCACAAGAATGAGATCTGGAGTCAAAAATTTACAACAAGATAATTAAATTTCTTGTAATTACAAAGGTAAGTACATAAAAAAAGGATTGGATTTAAACCTAATCAGTGACATGCAGTGAAAATCTGAACAACAAACAGCTCATCTCACATGACTGGCTTTGAAAATTAATAGCAAGATTTCAGATAAGGCTATTTTGGTGGGGCTTTTTTCCTGTCTGAATTTAGCTGTGCCCTGGTTTCAGCCAGGGTTGATCTCTGCAGCAGCCAGGAGGGGCATGGCCAGGACAGGAGGTTATTCTATAACCACCTCAACTTGAGGAGGGGGTGGTGGGGTAGGAGAGAGAGCAGTCAGGTATTGTTGTTCCCTGTGAATCGACCACCTGTTTCTTGTACCCTTTGTCATCAGTATTGTTGCTGTTATTGTTTATTTTCTTATCTACTTGCTGATTCCAGTAAACTGTTCTTATCTCAACCTGTGATCTTTACCTTTTGTGCCTCCAATTCTCCTCTCCATCCCACCCAAGGGAAGCGGGAGAGACATGGTTTCAGTGAGAACACCACACCTGGGAATATCATTCCTAAGGCACAACAAGCTGTTATTGATCAGTCTCTCAGGACAAAGTTTCAAACAGCAGCCTTAGTTGTCACTCTAAGAAGCACATCATTCCTTACCTTTATGTCATACATGAAATGGAGTGTTGGCCTTTGCATATTAAGTGTTTTCAACTTTTAATTGTTAATTGCTTAATTATTGCTTATTCAAATTACCCATCAACCCAGTTGGACAGTTATTAAGTTCCAAAGTTACTCCCCAGATTAGTTGATTAAAGGTTTTATATAATTCTGCATTAAAAATCCCTTGTTAATAAAGTTCCACAAGTTTGGTCCCCTCTTTAGTCCCTAAAAAGTGCAAAAACCCACAATGTCTTAATTCCTGTATGTGTCCAAGTTAATTACCCTGGTTTTAAGAGTTCTCTGAAATACTTATAGCCCAGTTTTAAACCTTTTACCAAGTGTTCTTAACCTTTGTAAGTTTTGAGTGAGTGTTAAGCTTTGCCAAAAAGAAGACCTTCTAACTGCAGGGAGCTATTTTTAGAACCCGGCTGTTGGCTGGCAACTGAGCACCGTGGCAACCTGGAATATTAATGAGGACTTTTCCCGCCTTTGGAGCCGATGACAATTTTTCCCCTAGACAACAGCGAGCCATTGGCAGACTGAGATTACCTCACCTCAAGACACCACCAATCATCCAAGACCATGGAGGCTGGACGGTGGGCAGTCATGGGCGGGACCCAGACTTTATAAAACTGCTGGACACCAGATCAGAGGAGCCATTTTCACCTCAGATTAGCTGCTGGTGAAGTGCTGGGAGTACAGGCCTCTACCTCTTTCAAAAGGCAATTTTACCATTCAGACTTTGGGCTAGCTGAAGTCACCCCAGTGTTGTAAGGTCTCTGTTTTGGGACTTCCGAGCCAGTTCGGCCAACAAGGTCTCTAATAACTGCAGACCCGGGGTTTTTTTTGGCTTTGTAATTGTTTTGTACCCTTTGCTGTCAAGCATGTCGTCTGTTTATGAACGGCATCATGTCATTTGCAGCTGCTCAACTGCAAATTCTCACTCCAACAAAAGTCATAAAAATTTTTCCATTGACTTTTCATGGCCCACATCACCATACTGGTGAAACAAACAAACAAACAAACAAAAAAAAACAAACCCCACCAAATCTAAACAAACCAGCCAGCAAAAAAATCAAACATTTTTTGAATGCAAAAAGGTGCAGTTACCAGAAGTTCATACACACTTGCATTTTCTGGCCTTCCCACCACAAGAGAGAGATGGAACAGCTGGGGAGAGATCAGCCTTGGGCCATGAGGATAAATATAGACTGGAGCATCTCACAGGAGGAAAGGCTGAAAGAGCTGGGACTGTAGCCTGAAGGGGAGAAGGCTCAGAGGGGACCCTATAGACACATAAAATACCCAAAGGGAAAGCATGAAGAGGGTGGAGCCAGGCTCTTCTCAACAGTGCCCACTGACAGGACCAGGGCCCACAGGCACAAACTGAAACACAGCAGGGTCCACCTGAACATCAGGAAACACTCTTCCAGTGTGAGGCTGGCCAAGCACTAGCACAGACTCCCCAGGGAAGCTGTGGAGTCTCCATCCTTCGAGATATTCAAAAGCCATTTGGACGTGGTCCTGGGCAACTGGCTCCAGGTAACCCAGCTCAAGCAGGAGAGTTGGAGATGACCTCCAGAGGTCCCTTCCAATCTGGACTGTTCTGTGATTGTTAGAAATACCGGTGTGCTCATTTTATCATTGTAGATTCATCTAGAGAGTGTTTGTGGGCAGGATTCCAGCTGGGAGTGGTTGTTCATGAGTAACATCTGTGCTTATGGTTAAGAGAATATGCATCATAAATATTTTTAGTCTGGATTAGTTTCCAAAAATTAAAAAAAGGCCTCTCAGCCTGATAAAGAAAATCTTTAATCTAGCTGGATCTATCAGTAGTAGTACTATTTTTGTGAGATGAAAAAACTATGAAAGTTAAAAGCCTCTTAAGGTTGTATCAGTACCTATGCAAAGAATAAGGAATCTATCTTCAAATAAAAATTGAAATGTGAAATTTCAGCTTAATCTTTTTGATATTACCCCACTTACAGATATATCCTCCTCCACAAAGATTTTTAAGTCATCTTTATCAACACTATTACACTGATGGTAGATGTGTACCCTCCAACATATTCCTTCATGGATCAGCAGCTTTTGAAACTTGATGTCAGTTTTTCAAGTCTGGAAAATTAAATCATGTTAAATTTGGTATGGTACTCCCTTATGACAAAGTCCTTCCTTTATTCATACGACACCTTGTCTACATAGGACAGAAAACAGTGACACAGCCACAGTTTGACTCATCACCATTCATCTTTCATCTAGTGAGCATTCCTAACTGAGGTCAGATTAAGAGGTCATGCTGAAGACATACTGAATGAACCTCCTGCATGGAGACACAACACCCCACAGAAACAGATGCAAGCAGCCTCTTAAAAACTCTCCCCAGGACAGTGAGGTTTAATATCTTCTTGAAGCACAGCTGTGGAAAGAACTTCAGTTTGTTGGGATTTTTCTGAAGGCATGCATCAAACATTTTTTTATGGTGTTACATTCACGGATGCCATTTTGAATATTTATCAATACTGTCCATTAAGATGCAAATACCAATTGCAATGTTACAGTAATTAACATTGCCATATCATTTTCCTTTTACAATAAGCAAAATACAAAAGCTGTTTCCATTATTTTACTCATTCCTAATGACAGGTATTTGATGGTTGGTATTTGCTGTTAATCTTCATGAATGTATTATCATACTCCTAATGATGAATATAATGCTCTTATTTATAGCACAGAGAAGTTCCGCAGACATAATTCAGGTCACTCTCTCTGGTTTCACTTTAATGTGCAAACACTCCTGTTCTCATTTCATACAGGTACTCCCCCTCTCCAATAAACATTCTATGTCATATTATAAATAACAGGCATCTTAGTCTGCTTTCCAAGGCAACGACCTTGCCCACGTATTTGTATACGCAGTGCTGAACACCCCATACAGCTCAATGGTAACAATAGCAAAGTAATTCTGCATAACAAGCTGTTTTCACAACATCTGCAGCCAGTTATTGTCCATTTCCATTAGTGAACATGAAATTGCTACTCTGTACACTCAGCTCCAAGCACAACAATAACCAGATCAATGTAATCTTTTCCTATACGCACATTCACCAACACTCCCTGAACAGATCTAACACAGCCTTCGTTCACCTGTGTTCTTAAATACTGTCATAGTCCAAATGTTAAGAATTTGCCAAGAAAGACCTCAATCTGCTCCAATACTCAGTAATTTACCTCAATTATTAGAAGAGCTATATATAATTTAAACAATACTAGGGGAAATATAGAGTAACTCAAACAATATAACACGAAGGTTGCTTCAAATTTTCGCAATTTGGCTGAAACAAGTCATTTGGTCAAGATGCTGTTACTTTTTTCCTAAAGATCATGAAAGCAGAGATAAGAGAAAACATCTTTCCAAATAATTTTGCCCATATTTTTCTTATCCTGCAAGGGTCATATTCCTGCCTTGTTTTCATATTTGTGGCTTTCACTGACTTCAGGGTCACCTTTTCAAGACAACAGATGTCACATTTGCATGAAGGAAGCCTAAAGAAATGCACTAAGTTTACACTGTCACTTCTGAACACCAGAGATACATTTAAAATCAGGAAAAGTTTATGCAACTGAAACTTACTCGACATTCCCTGCAGCTCTTGGTTAATACTCGTTGACCTTCTGCTAGCACTTTGCCTCCATAGATACACTTGGCTGTAATTCGAGAGAAGGAGGAGGGAGATTAAAAATTAATTAAATCAGTATTTAAGCAGCAAATAAATGCAAGGTATAACATGAAAGTAAAACCAGTATTCACATCCACTGAAAAAATACAAATACTTTAAAAATATGATACATTTTGCTTTCATCAGAAGTCAGTATCACATATAATTACAAACAAAGTAACAAACAATAAATTCATTTTAAGAAAAAGTAGCATCTTCACCCAACCTAAAGAGAGGGAATAGGAGCATAGACAATGTGTCCTGGACTAAACTCCCTACCATTCAATAGAAAATATTTTCACTACTGAGATCGCGTAGAGTAGCTACAGTATTTGTGTTACTAGAGGTCCTCATGACTTACTTCAAGAACTGGAGACATTTATTAGAGTACAGTTCATCATGAGAATAATACAAGCACAGATTTCAATTAAGCCTTCCCATTTTTTGTGGGCACAAAGGTGAACTCTTCAACTTGATGGAGGACTGCACGAACAGATCAGATGCAGCGAATGACTGTACCAAATTAACAAACTGCAAAAATCTGTTTCAGAAAAATATTCTTCAAGCATACATGAAATACGCAGATTTCCCAAGAAACTGAGAGCTCCTACTACAAAATTCTTCTCTGAAGTTTTGACCCTTCTGCCAAAGACAAGCGGCTCCACAAATGAACAGACTGGAACACATGATCATTCCTCATTCACTTCAAGGCAAAGTGGACTAGTTCAGGACTACTGCCACCATGTAAAAGGCAACCTGCAGCAGGGCCACAGGAGCAAACAGCTTGGTCAGTTATGACCGGAATTATCACAGTCCCCATGCAACTACATGTCTAAATTCCAATTCCAGAGAAGGACAGTAAATCCATCAATTAAAGAGAACAGCTGGACTGTTTCAATCTCACACAAATCAAGTATCCAGCATAAAAGCACCCTACATTACTAGCCAGATCAATGCTAAACACTGATAAAATAACTTCCTGCTGTGGCATTTCAGCTCTTTCTGTGCTTGGCCAGTAAAAGTCTGACCTGGGACCCTGAAAGGAAAGCTAAAAGATGTGAATCCTATGTTGCAATTGAACTTCAAAAGTTTGCAGAGTCAAGCCACATGCACAGTGGAAGTGTTCATAGTCTGTTCTCAAAAGACACACTATCTAGGACTGTTTTACCTCAATTTCCTTCCTGAGTGCCCAGGTAAGGGAAGCACTCACAGGTGCAAGTGTGTCCCTCTTACAGGTGATGCCAATAGTTCCACAGCAGCACAGCCAGATTGATTCCCAAATTTTAAGCAAAAGAGACTGCTAGATCAATCTTCATGAACCTTCAGACATCAATTTGCTTCTAATGACTCTTTGTGAAAATGCTCATTTCTTCCAAAAAAAAAAAAGAATGATTTATGATTTCCAGGATAACTCGGTTCTCATCATCGCTAAAGCATTTTAAAACAGGCTTCTTCCTTTTGGTATCCTAGTTTTCTTTGTTTTTCAAAAGCTGCCCTAGTTTTTATGCCCGACTTGTTGTGATCTCACTTCTAAAGAAAACTTCAGATGAGGAAGCTCCATTTAGATTAGGAATCCCAGTAACTATTTTTAGGAGAATATGAACTAGAGACATTTCCTTTTTCTTTCTGTCTGTTTTCCTGACAAGAATGGACACACCAGAAAGCAAGTTAATGTCTGATTCAGAAAAATGATATTTAAAACAAAATTATAGTATTTTGCCAAATATTATTTGAAATGCTAACACGAGGTGGCAGGGATCAAAACTGAACTGCCTAAACCCCTTAATCAGACATTAGAGCTACTTTGTTCATTAACCCTTAGCTAAGACAGGAAAGTGCCCAATAACCCAGCCATTCAATAATCCCTAGAGACAGCAAATTACAACTGATGGTTCTATCAGAGCTAAATAGAAAAAGCACAGAGAAAATAACACCTGCAGTGCAGCTCTTTGGAAAACCTCTGCAATTACTACTATCTACCTAGAGGTGACTAACTGTGGTCCTAGCACATCATTTTGTCAAGGAGCTGGCGTTTACAATCAATTTCAATCAACTTCCATACATCTCTTCCCATTGACTGACATGCTGAGTTCTTGTCAGAATAACGAGTCAAGTTTGTGCCAATCACTGACAAAAGGCAAGTTTGATTGTTCATCTTACAAATAACAGGAACAGTTTACTCATGAGGGTATACACTGAATCTACAATTTTGTGCCTTCCAATTTCTTTGTGTCAGATTTTGACTCTTGTGCCTGCATCCAGTTTCATGAAAAAACTTCCTCGACTTTCAATGTTACAAATAAAAATATTTTGAGACAAAGAAATACAGGCCAGCATGGTCATTTTACCACCCAAGTACTCTGTTCGTAAACTCCTTTTAGTATGCAGAATATTCATGCTGACATACAGCTGAGAGAAATGAGATTATGTAAGAAAAACGAGCAAGTGCAAGACCACAGCTAAAGGATATTTGTGCACAGAACTAATGAATTCAATGACTGAAAAAGGGTGACAGAATGCTAAAAAAGTGTTATTATTTTCCTAATAAATCCTAAAATAATTCAACATCCCTGTCTTAATAAATTATTGAAAGGCTCATGCATGAAGTTTACTCATCTTCCAGAACAGATCAGGGGAAAGAGAATTTGTGCTTCTTAAGTACGACTGGCATTAGTATACAGCTAAAACATTAATACATAAATTGTCTTTGTTCCTTGCACTAGTATTAAAGTAACAAATATTGAATATTCCTTCCATGAACATTACTTAACAGATTTTGTTTCCAGAAAAAGGAACTGAAAGCTGACAATAACACCGATCACAAAATTTACTTAGCTTTTCTTTCTTCTCATTAATTTATTTTGAAATTAATTACAGCAAACTACGGCTCCACACAGTGATACTAAGCCCGGGTCTGATATTGTCATGTTTATTTTGAAGAACAGCCTTTTAACTTCAAATAAAAGAGAGGCAAAAAGATAACAGCTCGGTTAGTTACTCATCACAAAAGAAAGTTCAGACCATAGGCTTGATGCTCCTCAACACCAACAGGAGATACAAACTGGAACCAAGTCAGTCTTCCCAGCCCCCAACAGGATGAATAATTTTACACTAACAATAGGTAAAAATAGTACCTCAGAAATTTCCAATGCTTCTTCATTTCTCAACAATTACTTATTTTCTTCTTAAATCATGTTTGCCACTATGACTCATGTTACCTGAATTACCAGGACCTCTGAAAATCATTACAAAATGTGCCTGCTGCCAGGACAAGTTTAACTCTGCTGAAATAGAAGGCAAAACTGAGAGGTCTGAGTGATGTACTTACCCTTGCACACTTTGCAGCACTGACTTTCCACATGCACTGGGAGGGCATCAGGGGGACATTCAAGAGGGGGACAGGACATCCTCCGGCATTCCACAACTCCGCTCTAAGCAAAGGGTTTTAAGACAAAATTCAACTACTGCCACTGCTATTAGAGAATACTTTGTACAAAACACTAAAAACTATTTAAGTAAATGAAAACAGCATTCTGCATTACAAACACATCCTTCACTAACGAATTTAATCCCACCCAGCTACAAGATGAGTCAAATGCAGCTGAAGGTGAACTGCCTCATTTTGATACGTTACTGGTTTTACCCCCCAGTCCCAAACTGCATTAACTGAAAAACATAAGTCAAGAACATAAGCCCTACTTTCTGTAGACTGTTCCAATCATCTTTGAGATTTTTAACAATCAGGCTTCTATTTTCTTGAGTAAACAAAGGCTCTCTTCAGATATTTATCAAATAATTTCAAAGATACAAGTTTTACATACTAATTCTCTTTCTGTTCCTTGTATTCTTCATTCTGATAAATGCTGAAAACAAATCTGCAAGTTACAATGCAAGATGCAACTAAGCATCTATGAATACTATTAAAATAATGCCTCCTTTTTGAAAAAGCTACTGCAGTAAAAACAATTCCATCCAAACACAATGCCACCCCTTCACCCCAAGTCCTCACAGCTACAATTAGAACAAATAAGAAAGTATTGTCAAGGGAAAGCAGATTTTATGTATGAAGCTTACAAATAAGCAATGTCAAAATTTTATTTATTTTACCATTTCCCTCTCTATTGTCCACAATGCCACTAGATGCATACTAAATACATAATAATTCTCAGAGTGAACGTTATGTATTCAAAGGCCATTTTCACATTTCCATTAGATCCTATCCTTGAAACTCTTCAGAAATTCTTACTTTGCATGTGCAATTCCTGCAGTGATCATCTTCAACCCATGAGTCTTTGTCTCTGTAGATCAATCCATTTACTTGACAAGTCTTCTCACAATGACAGTCTTCCAATTGACTCAGTCTTGTTTCTGCATAATTTAACTATAAATGAAAGTAACTTGATGAGATTTTTGCAATTCACATTATTTAAAAACACACTAAACACATTATTTAAAAAAGCAAACACCAGTATACTTATATTTAGCCAAACCAGCTTTGACTACAATCTTCAAAACACTGAACCAGGAAATCAGCAGGTATAAACTAATCCTATTCCTCAGGTTTTGATGGAGTTAGATCATGGTCATCCCACACTATGATCAGTGGAGAAACCATGCTCCTGGAGTAAACCCTGAGCTTGTGGCTAGCTCTGAACACGCCTTGCTGTTAGAACAGAAGTACAAGCTTAATACTTAGCAGTAAATATGTGCATTCCTTCCCTGCCCATCCAAATAACTGAAAGATGACAGGACTCTGTTAAAAAAAGTATTTTTTTCTGGCAAAATAAATAATAAAAAAATAAAAATAAAATTTAAAAAAAAAAAAAAAACAGACTGTCAAAATTTACATGGAAAATTTTGTGATTCATAGAACTATTCCTGGCTGTATAAACCCATGACGCAAATAAACCAGACTGCCTAGTCCATAAATGAACTCAGCTGCTTAATTTTTCTTGATTTTAATCAAAGTCAAGCTTGAACCTTTCTCACCTCCAGCAAGGAAAGACTCAGTAGAAAGTTTTGGGCTGGAAGTCTTCATGTAACAAACACATCTGAATACAAAGCACACCCTAGTGGAGGCTCATAATTTACCAAAAGAAGTTATATTCCACTCAGAGAAGTGCAGGAGATGCCCAGACTGATCTCAGCAGATTGTTAAAGCCACATGAATTATTTTAGCCATTATTTTTAAAGAGGAACTAACAGTACTCTAGCACAGCAGTAGGGAATGCTGCAATGTAACACAATCCTTTTCTCCTGCAGCAAATTAACATTTTAGCCAGATTCTAACACCCTGACATACAGTGTGTCTCTACTTAAGGACACAAGATTAAATCAATTGAAGATATCTACTGGAAAGATTCAAAATTAATTCAAATTATGACAAAAATAAAATAAGTTTTAAATGCTAGAATTTATTAGTCTTTATATGTCTTTACAAAACATAGGTAAGAAGAGGACATAAGGGTGGTTAGCTTGCTACAAGTCATGATCAAATGCTCCCTTCATAGCATTCTGTGACAACCTGCTATAGACAGTGCTCTGCTGGAGCACTTACATAGGCCCTGTGTCCCATCCTGAGCCCACCAGACTCAGGAGAGGTACAGCCCAAGCAGGAGGGAACCTTCCTTTCCTGCTGTCATTCTGCATAACTTGCACAGCTACTAAAATTATTTGAGTCTGAAACCAGTAGCCAGATACTTCCTTCCCAGGGAAGCCCAGCCCTGAGTCTCCATAATTTTAATTTCTATAAACTGCACATACACATTCATTGCAAACAACACTTGCTCATCTGTTCAGTGCCAAGATACAGCTGTAACCAAACACAGACTGAGAGAGAGGATGAAATCCTGGATATAGAGGAGCCTAAAAGCAACAACTACACACCAAACCACTTTTCAAAACATCTTGTTCGTGCTCTGCATCTGTTGGTGCAGATCTGTAGGGATCTTTGCTGCTGTACATGAGCAAGCCCTCCTCTAACCACCTGCCCTGCCAAACAGGATCTCTGTGGGCAGCTGCACAGCCCTGCAAAGCCTTGACATGCATCATCCCCACAAAATATACTTGTATCTGCATTAGTACCACTTGCAGCTGTTGTGGCTAGGACTTAAAAGGCAGATACAAATCTTAATGCTTCCCTGCAGACTCCCCATTTTAAACTTGCATTTGTCTACCAAGTTAATTTTCTTTCCTTCTGCATGCATTTTTCCTGGACAACAGGAAACAACTGCAACAAAACAGTCAGTGGACTGCTGTAACAGAAAAGGAATTTGCAATGAAGGATTATGCCAGCACCACTTTATGAAAGCACAGAGTCTTTGCAGTACAAATACTGTGTTATTTGCTTCCCCTCATAAAGTACTAGCAAGCAAAATTATAATTAACATCAGAGAAAGCAAGTTACTCAGTACACTGCATAATTGGAACTTGCTCATACCACCAGCAGGGCTCAAAATAATTGCCTCCCTTTCACAGTACAAGCAGAAAACTGAACTAAAAGCTTCACATTTCGCATTCGGATCCAGCCTGTCCAAAGCATGTCAGCTGAGTAAGAGGACTGCCAGGATAATGCACACACTCTCCAAAAAACAGTTTCCCCTTTCCTGTTGGGAAGGGAAAGAGCATTTCAAGGCAGTGCAGTAAACAGTATAATGTTTTTACACAAGCAGCACTGCTATGCAAATCCTGTTCTGGAAATTCCTACAGTAACTACTCTCAGAGTAAGGGCATCTACAGGTTGGTTGCATTTGCACTTAAATCTAAGTAATTAACATTTAAGTGCTGTTTCAAGAGAGACAGTTAACTGCCCTCCACCACAAACCAGATGGTTCACCAACATTAACCTCAAAGAGTGTTCATATTCTCCTTTGACACAGATCAAGGGTTTGGTCACCTCTAAAACACAGTTTCCTATCCCAACACTTCAGCACAGCCTTGCTGAAGGGCCTTGGCTAACACTGAGGTTGCCTGTGTACTGTAGGAGCAGAGCCTAAAGAAAATTTCCAAAATCCCAAACAAACAAAAAATCCCCAACTCTATAGATTCCCATTCATCCTATTCATGATCCAACTGGGGGGGGGGGGGGGAGGGAGGAGAAGGAAGGAAAAAAAAACCAAACCCAAGCACACACCACATCACCTGGAGCTGAATTAACTTTTACACTGATAAAAACCATTGATCAAAAGTGATATCAAGGTTAGCACAGTCAGCAGGTTCACAGGCATTTTCATTTTGGGGCCTCATTTCAATTCCCAGGAAGGAGACTACACCAGTCCTGAAGACTTCACAGGACTTCCCACAAGAAAACATCTCCCCTCTGACAGCATCACATGGTGAGAAAATTGTTGAGGAATTTCACTCTTTTGTTTCTGCATTTATTCCTCAGCATGAAAAGGGAAACCAAGCTAAGGCTTCTTACAAAACATCAGACTCTGTGTATTTTGTCACTACCTTACAAATAATAAAGCAGAGAACAGAAACATTATTAAGTTTAAGAAACAACCATGGAGCCATATCCATAAGACTATGCAGACAGTAAGAAAAAAAATGACTCTACTATGAACATTTGGAATAATTTTCATGGTATAAGGAATGGCATATGGAATATCTTTGTCTTAGGGAAGGAAAGGAAGGAAATGGGCAACTAACGAAAAAGCTTAGGTACCTACTTTTGCAGTCATTTTTGCCAGGAGTTCTTGCAAATCCATGATTCCTTGCACCAGACTTAAGAAATCACTGCAGGTTGGGCATGCTCAATAGAGAAAGATTAAAAAGAAACAGAAAAGAAGAGAAGGAAAGACACAATAAACCATAAATAACCAACAATCTATCATACTAGATTTATCTGAATCTGTTTATATGGAATTTTTGCCTTCCGGAAGTCAGCACATGCAAAAATAACAAGCCTGAAAGTATTATTTTTTAAGCAAAGAAACAATCTGTATGAAAAATCTAAAACAGAGAGAATAAAAAGATTGCTACTTACTGCGATTCAGATTAGGACACTGTGTTATATATCCATTAGGTATAAAGATGATTTTCACATCTTGAATAATACCCTTTATAAAAGAAGAGAAAACTGGTAATACAGATTACAAACATTTACTTAAATTTGTACAAGCTCTTTCACAAGTCATTTCTTCAGTGGATACAAAAAAAGATTACCAGCTCACTCTACTTGTGAGGAAAATAACTGAAGATGAACAAAATAGAACAACTCCTCCTATCTTTCTGAGTGTTTGGATATTACAGCGATAATACTGCTTTGTCTTTAGTAATCACCAAATATAAGCTGCTTAAATGTCTTTAAATGGGGTGAGACTGGTGAAAAAAGCAGTGAAATAATATCCATTGCTCAAGCCGATGACACACTTTTCCAAAAGACAAAAAGAAAACACAGTAAAACTCTTTATTTTTTTAGCCAAATAAGGCTGTGAAATCAAACACTGAAAAGACAAGTACATAGTGCCAGATGTAAGTAACAGTTTACACTTCCATTGCTTGGTTTCATTAAGCCTCCTAGCTGCTCTGTATCTCAACAGGCAGTTTGGGTAATCGTGCCATCAGCCAGAATTAAATCCTCTCTCTAGCCCAGGCAGATAGAGATGCCCTGTGCAGGACTGGCAGAAGGTCAGAGCCAGTCAGTGCAGGTTGTATGGGGCTCCTAAACCAAACCAGGCATGACAGTGGGGAGGCAGAACCCACAGGTCCAGTGCCTGCTGCACCCTGCACCGTCCCCGCCCTGCAAGGACATCCCCAGTGGAAGCAGCAGATGGCCAGTGTCCCTGCACACCCAGGCCCTAAAGAACCCTGGACACTTCAGACAGTCCAGAAAATGCTGAAGCTTGTGTTTGTTCTTTTAAGCTCAGGATGAAGCTTTTGCTGCATCTTTGACTGTGCAATGTACTTACTTCACAGGATCCACTGGCTTTAATAATGTCGTGGCCACTAAGGGAGAGGAGCAAGGGAAATCAAAGGATCTCTAGTGCTGATATTTGCACTTCCTCTGTTAGTCAGATGTTGTGATGATGCCTTAAGGCATCAGTGACACAGCTCTATGTCCTCACAGACACAGAAAAATTTATTTCATCTGAAAAGAAATTTATCATGGCAGCAGTTACTATCTAATTAAAATTACTGATTTGCCAGACTGTGCTTTAATTTTCAGTTAAATTGCAATAGAGTGAATTTTGCAGACCAAGGACATCATCACTTGCTCATAGGCACTCAATCTCCACCCATAAATAGAGGCCTCAGATAGTCCTTAAAGCCTGGCAAGTAACATTTAACATTTATATCATCTGTTAAAAGAGCAGAATGTAATCAGCAAGCACTGTTTCCTGCTTGCTGTCTCATGATCAAATATTAACTGAAAATATTAATAGAGATAACCAGATCACCCTGTCTTTCTTGCATAAGTACATACATTTATTAACCTTTTCATCTATGAGAATAATGAAACCATAAGTAATGAGAAGTAATACTGTCACTGGAAATGGAACATCCTGAAAGCCATTTTACATACTTTCTGTCAGCAGTCATCAGTGAGAAATTAGAAGGTGAGGCATAAAAATATATTTCAAGACTTAAGCCTCTGCAGTGAAAAGCTCAACCAAGAGTAAATGAGATTATGAAGTTCCACCAGACTATATCACCTAACTAATGAGACACCATCCAGAGAGAAGTGATTTTTTTCTTCAGGTTTTTTTTGTTTGCTTGTTTTTGTTTTTTGGGGTTTTTTGTTTGGTTTGGTTTTTGGGTTTTGGGGGTTGGGGTTTTTTTGGGGGGAGGAGGTTGGGGTTTTTTTGTTGGTTTTTTTGTTGTTGTTTTTTAGGTGCATCGTCAACTTCAAATGTGTTTGTTGCATCAGAGTCATACTGCTCAATTGTCTTTTGGACAGATTCGCATTTAGACACAGCCTGAAGAGGAAACACAACTATTTTATGTGTCTTAATTTCTGGCTACATGGAAGCATATTACTTTGGAAAAACATAAGAATATGAACTTCAGTTCACTAGCACAGATGACTTCTAGGTCTGTAAACCATCTGAAACAGAATTATGATCAAACACAGAAGTAAACTTTCCAAGGGCAGAAATTTTGCTGATGTATTTTTTTAATAGAAAGACTTCATTGTAGGCAAACACTTATTACAGCCATAATTATTGTAACGAATATGAAAAAACTCTGATTATTCCTGCTTCAGCATTAAGTCTAGGCTCCCAAGAGCTTGGATTTTGTCCTTAACAGTGCGATGTCAGTGGTCAAAATCTTTCCAGTTTTTCCCTTCCCAAGCAGACATCACCTTTATGTTATCAATAAAAACATTTGGCTAATGACAATCAAAGCTTCAGCACAGCATCGGGACTTACTAGCTTGAAGAGCCTTCATCTGGTGCAGGCAGATTACCAGCTACAAAATGAAATCCAGGTCTGCAGCACTAAATATCAAGCCCATTCCATGAGAACATAATGCAAAAAGCCCAGTTTATTGCACTTCTCAGATATCTACTAAATAGAACAGTCCTCCCACATTCTGTGAAAAGGCTCATATATTCCGTGAGCTCTCCACTTCTGCATTTTCATTTCTTCCATTGCCTTTCATCCTCTTTAAAACCTACTTCTCCCACAGAGATAATGTGAGCCAAACAGCTGTGCAAGTTGCACTGGCCAGTGCTGCGAAAGGCTCTCCGCGGTGGCACCAGCAGACATGCCTGGAACTCCTGTGCCTTGGCAAAGCCATGCCAACACGCCCAGACTTCCACTCCATCAGCACTGTGCTGCTCCACTCAGGGCAGCCATGCCAGGCACCTGAACGCTGCCCTCAGCACTACGTTTAGTTTCACCGTCCATACAACACTGAGTCCAAAATTATTACAGAGGCATATGACTATATAAATTATATACATGATACTGTGCAATAAAAATACCAATATGCTTCTCAAGCACCTAATACACAATCCCCAGACATGAGCAGGATCAATAGAGCCTGCTCTAGTAGTTATGAAAACTACTGTCTTGCAACATAAATCACCTTCTCACCGATGCATTAATAAGCTCATTTCTGCAGTAGCTCTTTGGGGGGACCCTTAGGGGGAAGGGTTCTCCTCAGCAATAAAGCAAATTCTGCAGGTAATTCTGATCCTGGCAGCAATCAGATCCATCCTAGAGAGTGTTCCATGGATATCTGGCAGCACTCTTTTTCTCCATTCAGTTGCATTTGCTTCAGCTTCCTAACCTGATGATAATGGTATTCTCTAGCCCTGAAACAAACCCTGAGTTTCTGTGGCTGTCCTGGCTCTGTCCAGCACAGAGTTAATTTCTGCAGTAGCTGGGAGGGAGCATGGCTGGGACATGGTGATTATTCTACAGCATCTCATACCATTGCAGGAGGCAGGGGAAGGGACTCTCTTTTCCATGGAGAAAGAGTTCCTCATGGTCAAGAAAATGTGGAGGAGGGAGCCATCCGGTACCATCTATTATCAGGAATGTTTATCTGGGTAAATAATTTCTTTTCCTATACCTTTTGTTAATAATATTGTTGCTGTTACTGTTCATTTTCTTATCTCATCACTCCTTCCAGTAATTTTTTCTTATCTACACCCATCATCTTCACCTTTTGTGTCTCCAATTCTGAACTCCATTCCATCACAGGGAGGAGGGGGAAGGAAAGGAGGCGTGAGAAATCAAGGTGTGATTTGGTGGGATTTGAGAGACTCTTGGTGGGAGGTTACTGAATTGGGGAGTACCATTCATAAACGACGACGGCCTTAATTTATCCATCTCTTATTCTACACCACTTATGTCCCACCCAGATCCTACACCCTCCAACTATATAGATACAGATACATAAATATACACAGTCACAGGTATCATTTCTATAGTCAGTCAAATCCCCTTGTGGTACACATTGTTTCCCTGTCTCTGCATTACCCACCCAGGACCCAGGTCCTCCTTCCATGGAGCGGTTTGCCTTTGCTCAAGTTGCTCCTCTCTGGAGTCACCATAGCATTCTTCTTGCAAATACTGTCACTTTATCAGAGTCCTGTAGCTGTTCAGGGGTGAACTCCCAAAACACTGGAGAATTTCTCTAAATACCAGCCCATTTACTCCCACGTTCCATGACATTCATGATTATTGCCCCTCGGGGCAGATCTCTGAATGAACCTCCCAGAAATCTCTGTCCTGACTCTAAACATGGTACTGTAAACCATACTGAGAAAACACAGCAGACATTGCAACAAGAACGTACTTTCCTTAACATCCGAATGAAATTCAAAATTCTCAAAAGCTGTTTAACAGGCCTGAAGGAGGGAAAGGGGATGAAAAGCTGTGGAAAATCATCCTCCCCTCTTGGCCCCACGGACTGGTTATGATTATTAATGGACTCCCCACATAAGCACCTGAGGTAAGGGTAGGAGAGCAACACTGAACACACAAACATCCAAAATGATCCTCATTGCCCTTGATGTTATCAAGTCATAAGCAGATATCACACAGTACAGCAACAAAGCAATCCTGATCCCTCTCCCTACACTGAAAAAGAACATAGCGAGGGGCACATCAGGGAATAGATACAGGCTTAGGCATCACACCCACATGAACAAGCCAAGCAACATTGTGGCCAGTGCTCCATACCTAATACCACAGAAGCTTAAATCAAATTAGCTTTCAACCTGCTCAGGCTCTGTTATTTCCACCCTTCGTACCACACATTGGCCACCAGTTAAGGCTGTCCTGCTTTAGGAACGGTACTCCCCAGTTCAGTATCCCCACCAAGAGTCTCCCAAGCCCCAGGCTGTTCTCTCTCAATTCCCTTCCTCTACCCCTCCCTGCTGTGGTAGGAAGGAGTTGAGAACTGGAGGCACAAAAGGTGAAGATCACAGAGCGATGAGATAAAAAAACTAACAGTAACAGTATCAGTAACAAAAGGTATAGAAAAGATATTATTCACACAACAAGCATTCCCAGTAATAACAATACTGGATGGCTCCTTCCACTGTGTTTTCTCGACCAGAAGGAACCATTTCTCCTTGGAAGAGGTGTTCTCCTCACCCCCTGCAATTGCATGAGGGGGTATAGAATAACCTCCATGTCCCAGCCATGCTCCCTCCCAGCTACTGCGAAAATTAACCCTGTCCTGGACAGAGTCGGGACAGCTGCACAAACAAACCTGAAGGGTCAGCACATAGCTTTCAAACTAAGTAGTTCATGGGATTGCCTTCAAAGCCAACAGAAAAGCTCTCCTAAGCCTGCTCCAAACTTGCTCCCACCACTGCTGTGCTACAACCACTGTCTTGGCTGAATTCCGAGTGCTTGGCCATGTCAGGCAAGTTACAACCAGCAAGAGATACCAGGAGCAAGGGGTGAGACTTCAGTTCCCCTGATAACACCACTGAGCACTTCATTCCCCAGCACAGCCACAGGCACAGCAGGACTGCTTGTGGAATAATCACTGTAAATAATGATGTGGAACAAAAGCACAGACACAAAAAATTGCTGCTGCTGGACAGTGACTTAGGACTATCATACCCCCTCCTGCCCCTTCTGATATACCAAAGAATTAAAACCTAATATAGGTATGAGAATATGACCAAAATGTGCTTTAATGCTACTCGTTTATGGAGAGAAACAACAATTAATTATCATTAAAATAAGAAAACTTCAGGAATGGCAGAGACGATATTCAGAACAGTATCCAGTGCTTTTCCCTATGCACATTTTCATGGCTCCAACACACATACAAAAATGCTAATTCTTTTTTAATGCTCTTATTTCCCTGCAGATCTCTGTTTACATTAAGGAAAATATATCTATTTTTTTATATGCTGAAACAGTGAAACAAATTGCTCTGAAAAAGAAAGGGAGATCCTGCTGAGCATATAAATACATGGAAAGAGATGTGTACTCTTCACAGACTGGCAAAATCCCAAGTTTTTGCAATGAGTAACATAAAAAAGTAAGACTTCTGAAACTCTCAAGCAGGATTAAAAAAACCACAACCAATTATATTTCTGCCCTGAAGAAAGTTAGTAAAATATTCAAGCATGCATAAAGCAAAGTAAGGCACTTGTCGGCTTTCATTATGATCAATAAAAATTGTCAGTTCATTAGCATATCATTAGCTACCCTGCTGTTTCCAAAGTGTTAACACGTAGAAATATTAATTTACAAACATATAATATCCCAGAGTTCTGAGGCTCTGACTGCCTGCATAAAATAAGAATTTAAGATGGGTGACTCCAATATAACTTCTTCCTTTTCCTGTGTAGCTATAAACATATGTTTACCATCTGTGGAATAGTGGGAAGCAGCTGAGGTAAAAAACCAACAGCTGTAGAATAAAATAATACTATCAATTTCACTTCACAGTGACAGCTCAGCTGCTGGAGGATGAAATGCACTCTAGGTTCAGTGCAACCCTCAGACTATCATTTAAGTTAAAACTTGGCTTTTACCTCTGTCTCACAATTAAAATTGTTACCTACTATGCTGAAGTAAGTTTAGCATAATTATCCTAGCTTGTTGGAAATCTGGGGACTTTGTGGAGACATCCTCAGAAAAGAGGCAACTTGTAAAATTGTCTTAGGAACTGACGGCTTCACAGGGAAGCCGAGTGGGTGGTAAATCACCGTGGCAACAAATCCATGCCCAGACTGAGGATAGGCAGATTGGCCTATTGCTGCTCTATAGACTCCTTTCACAGATGAACACTTGCACTGTGGCTTGTTATCCAAAACTGGAATAAATACCAGAAACTTTTACCTTGTAAACAAGCTGTTTACAAACTGTCCACAGTTCCTACCAAACTTCATACGTATCATATTGCATGAGTCTCAGACAACTGATTGGAAGTATCTTGTTGACCCATCATTACTTTCCTTCTTCCCGTGCCATGTCATATCTGCTTACCTTAAAGAAACCATGTTTCCTGTTTCTCTGTCCGAGCCATAAATTGCTTTCAGGTGTCAAATTCGTTTCTGGGGGATCAATGACACGTTCATAAATCCTGTAGAGGGAATACATTGCATTTACTTGGATTTTCTCTTTCCTCTGAAAACTTCCTTGACAACATAAGGTAACAATAAAAGATGGAAAACAGAACCAAAAATAAAACCCCTAAAAAATTTTCATTAAACACAGTATTTATCACTGATCATGGTGAAGAAATTATATTACAACTTTAAAATAAAAAAATAAATAAAATCACAAATATATGAAGACTCCATAAAAATGAAACTCTCCTTGTGCAGCTGTGCAGCACTAGACTAAAGAAATACAATGCCAGAACCCACCACAGTAGGGAAAAAAATAAAATAGGACCATCCTAGTCTAGGGATGTCTTTCAAAATCTACCCTGCCTAGAGAAAAACTGCAATCACACACAAGATCCAACCAAATCCAACAACCCCTTGGGGCTTTCAGACTGGTCAGAATTTTGAACAGACTTCACAAAAAAACTTTATGCTGCTCTACTCCCTTTTTTCCTTCCCTCTTTATTTGTGTCATTCATCCTTGCACGTGGCACTTTCTCCCCTTGTTACTGAATTTGCTCAGGCAGGGTGGTCACGTGTGGGGCCTCTACTGCACATCCAGCTTGTGTCTGTCACTAGCAAAGGTCTGACACAGAATGAGACCTCATTATATATGCCTGGTCCATAACCAACCTTTATGTACTGCATAAACTCGCACATGACTGCAGCAATCTGCATACCAAATTTCTAAAATTAACTCATGAGAAAATGCTGTAACACAATTTTTAAATTAACAAAGTATTTGGAATTCTAAAAAGGTTTTGCTTGGGGTTTTGTTTGTTCATTTTTAGAAAAGCTGTAATGAAGTTTCCATAACAACTTTTCCAGGAACACAGGCCGCTACAGTGATACCATTTCAGAACATGAAAAATTCAAGGCCAGAGTTACTGACCGTGGATTCTCATATTGCCATGTCACATCAGAGGGAGCCATGAACTTACTGCTTCATAACAAAAACAGCATGCTTAACAAGGATTATGGAGGAGATGATGAAATCTTTTTCTATTACAGTCCAGTGTACAGGGAGTATGAATTGCTGTGTAATCACACCAGTGTGACAGCCAAGAGAAGAACCTTTGAGTCTGCCAAGACCCTTAGCTTAAAGAGGTGAAATTATCTGTGGCCAAATTGTTTTTCTTTCTTTAAAGCT